>NW_026856210.1:0-17845 GCF_026571515.1 Ruditapes philippinarum
AACAAACATCTCATCTCAAACCACTAAATGGATTATCTTTAGGAAAAAAAACAACTTTAAGTCTTTGTTATGTAGAACTCACACATTTAACCAGAAGTATAAGTTAATGAGTATTAAGTTATTTTAGTTCGATTGTGAAGGATAGATATGCGTATAGACAACATTCCGTGAACAAAACAATACTGAGTAAAGAGTGTAAAGAGTATTGCTAAAGGAAACAACGTCTTGCCCCTGACGGGTTTGAACCAACACGCTAGCGATTGTAATATTACTAGTCCGACGTGTTATCCACTCTGTTATGCCACATTGTAGCTCTACAATATTATTATATCTTATGCCCCCTGAGATCAAAACTTGTCCCGCCCCTGAGGTCACTTAATGTATATGGACTTATAATGCAAAATATGTACATGTTGTACGAAGACAATCCCCATAAAAATACAAAGCTAGAATTAAGCATAACGTTGTTGTCCTCTGCATTTGTTTTGATAATCATTCTTCTGGGATCAAAATTAACTGATGAATGGGGGGGGATCCACAGGCAATTGTTTACATAATGACGTAATCATGTGTACACTTAAACAATAGAATGGGTGACACACGTGTGTCATGAATAACAATAGAAAGCTTAGCACACAAATGTTTTAATCCCGCCAAAATAAAAAAAATGGATGCCTTATTAGATTTGAATAAAAAATGGCGCACTGTTCTTCCATAACAAAAGAAAACGAAACATAATTGTAGGGGTCACATAAATATGGTCTAAAGTACACAATAGAAAAATGTTACCATAAAGGATTAACTAATTCGGTCAAAATATACAAAGGAAAACTATAATCAAATTATTGGTTTAAACTATGAAAAGAAAATTAGGACAAAATATTATTAATAAGTCTAGACCAGCTGTGGTCAACTCATCTAATAAGCTACTTTAGTATCTAGTATTTCTTCTTCTTGATATTGTATTTTACTATCATCAGAAAACTGTAAAGTTTAATCAATTGTTTACATAATGACTTAAGAGTGTGTACTTTATAACAATAGAACAGGTAACACTCCAAAAAAGTCAATCTTATACATGTAAATGCAAAATTACATTTATTGTTTTCTTATAATATAATGAGGCCTGTTTTGTCATTTTTCCAAAAATTGACATGTCATATTTTTGCACATGTTGACAAGAAACAAACCTATGCCACTTGTTTTGTATATAATTCTCTTCATTAAAGTTAATACGCATCACATCAAAGGCCAGCAATTCAACCTCTCATTGAAGGCAAGTACTTTCTCTATGGTTCATACAATGCTTGATCTAATTAATTTACTGTGTATTTCTAAAGCAGTAAATTTGATAAAACTTGATAGTCAGGTGGGATACATACAAAACAAGTTACCTTTTATTTAGAATTCATACCCAATTATTGTTTTCTTATAATATAATGAGGCCTGTTTTGTCAATGGTTTCAACACCTACATGTATCTTTAGAACTCATTAGAGTAAAACAAAACAATAATTGTCAATGAATAATCCTTAATAAGAAAATAAATCTTTCTTTACCAGCTAGTAAATCTTGCTTTTATCATATTTATGGTTTAAACTCTTAACCAGACAATGTGGTTACCTGATAAAACAAACAATCCTTTAAGTATGTATGACCAGTATGACCCCAAATGTAACATATATTTCAACCAGGTAATAAATCCACAAAGGGACGCCTTTCTGTGTCGATGTTTCGGATCAGTTATGAACATTCATTTATTCAATGGAGAAATTTTAAATGATTTGATTTACCACTTTTAAGCGAGGATAGGAATTACAACCTAAAATTATATACATTGTACTGAAACTTTTTTTATTCACATTCTTATTTTTTATATTTTGAGTTAGCAAAGATTAAACATTTTCTGCTGTTAATTGCCAGAACGAAGAAACCAATTAAATCTTACATTTCAACACTGAAGTGATAATGTCATCACCTTGGAATTTGTATAGCAATGAACCGTCAGATTTTTAACATCTGTGAAATTGATGTCAGCGCCAAGATAAACATTGGTCCTTTTTATGACTTGATAACAGAAAGAAACAATAATTAAAAGTTTTTATTTCATGTCAATAAGTAAGCCCTTTGTATACAGGTGTGTCCCTAAATTACTCACTTCTTGTCCACCATTAAAAACGAGTTCTTCCTTATAGTTGCCACAGTATAACTATTTTCCTGACATGCTTGAAGTGGTAATATGGATTTTACTTAATATTCAAAAATATCATCAGAGCAAAAACAGCTATTTGGTGATAGATTTTTATGTCACGTTTTCACATACCCTTGACTAGATTTCTCTCTCCAGATAACTTTTTTTGCATTTCAACTATATACACCCAGGCGCAACATGGATTAGTTGGACGATTTAAGAAAAGGATATACATAAATTTATAAACAAAATAAAACAAAGATCTAATAATACAGTTTAATTTATTTATTACAGACTGCATTTACAAAAAGAAATATTTAAAATAAAACGCATTTGGCATATGATAAAAAAATGTTCCAATCATAATGTACCACACTAACATTTGTCCTTTTGTCTTTCCAAAATATGAATAAATAATATAAACTTTCACATGTCTTTAATAATTTGTTCATTTATTGATAAAATGTCAGTATTTATCACTACTAGTTTCTTTTTCACTGTCATCATCATCGTCATCATCATCATCATCATCAAATGTTTCTTCAAGTTCTGGTAATGGGTACTTGTCCATAACACGCTCTAACATAAATTTTCTTTTTTTAACAGCATACTGTATAGCTTCATCAGTTTCGAAATTACCTTCCTCTCTCAATCTTTTAACAGTTCCCATGATCTTTTTATGTGTAGGATTGCGCTGAAGTGCATACATTTTTCCAATAAAATCCAAATAAACTTCTCTGAATGCTTTATGATACACGGAGCGTAATTTTTCAAAAGCTTTATTTCTTATTTCTTCAAGAGAGCTATCAGGGTCTTCATTACGCATTTTACTGGCTGTTTCATTTAAAACGTCATCTCCTTGTTCATATGTGAGCTCTGTAAAATACTTCCATATGTCAATATGTTTGTTCTTGTTAACATCATCATATTGTTTGCCATTGTCATTCCCTATAGTAGAAGATTCATCGTCATTATCTTGTTCACTGTCATCGTCTTCTTCGTAATGATGAGATTTGGATCTATTAGGTCTCAACCGATCGAAAATGTTTCTATATAGATAAGGTTTACGATTTGGTTCCTCATCTGATGTATTTCCATCGCTGATATTATTTTCAGACATACTGTTCTTATGTTTGAGATGCGAATGCCTATTTAAATTGTACTTTTTATTGAATTTTTTATAACACAAAAGACATGTGAATACCATTATTTTAAGCGATCAAATGGCAAAATTAATGCCAATTCTCCTTTTTATACTCCCAACTAATTTATTTCGTTTCTCATTTTCTCGTTTTGCTTGCTAAGTGGCTCAATTGGGTGTTCATAAACTCATTTTGCTTGCTCAGTCGCTCATTTTATTTGCTCATTTGCTTATTTTGCTTGCTCATTTGCTCATTTGGTTGCTCTTTTGCTCATTT
This sequence comes from Ruditapes philippinarum, assembly GCF_026571515.1. Taxonomy (NCBI): domain Eukaryota; kingdom Metazoa; phylum Mollusca; class Bivalvia; order Venerida; family Veneridae; genus Ruditapes; species Ruditapes philippinarum. The sequence continues at coordinate 3,609 of NW_026856210.1, forward strand.
TGGTTGCTCACTTGCTCATTTCACTTGCTCATTTGCTTGCTCGTTTGCTCATTTCACTTGCTCATTTGCTCATTTAGTTGCTTATTTGCTCATTTTACTTGCTCATTTGCTCATTTGGTTGCTCATTTGCTCATTTTACTTGCTCATTTGCTCATTTGGTTGCTCATTTGCTCATTTTAGTTGCTCATTTGCTCATTTTGGTTGCTCATTTGCTCATTCCACTTGCTCATTTGCTCATTTGCTTGCTCATTTGCTCATTTTGGTTGCTCATTTGCTCATTTTGGTTGCTCATTTGGTTGCTCATTTGCTCATTTTGGTTGCTCATTTGCTCTTTTGGTTGCTCATTTGCTCATTTTGGTTGCTCATTTGCTCATTTGGTTGCTCATTTGCTCATTTTGGGTGCTCATTTGGTTGCTCATTTGCTCATTTTGTTTGCTAATTTGCTAATTTGGTTGCTCATTTGCTCATTTCACTTGCTCATTTTCTCATTTGGTTGCTCATCTGCTCATTTCATTTGCTCATTTGCTCTTTTTGGTTGCTCATTTGCTCATTTAATTGCTCATTTGCTCATTTTGGTTGCTCATTTGCTCATTTTACTTGCTCATTTGCTCTTTTTTGTTGCTCATTTGCTCATTTAACTTGCTCATTTAACTTGCTCACTTACTCATTTGGTTCCTCATTGCTCATTTTACTTGCACATTTGGTTTCTCATTTGCTCGTTTTGGGTGCTCATTTGCTCATTTGATTTCTCATTTACTCATTTTTCCTTGCTCAGTCGCTCATTTTAGTTGCTCATATGCTCATTTTGGTTGCTCATTTGCTCTTTTTGGAGTGTTACCTGTTCTATTGTTATAAAGTACACACTCTTAAGTCATTATGTAAACAATTGATTAAACTTTACATTTTTCTGATGATAGTAAAATACAATATCAAGAAGAAGAAATACTAGATACTAAAGTAGCTTATTAGATGAGTTGACCACAGCTGGTCTAGACTTATTAATAATATTTTGTCCTAATTTTCTTTTCATAGTTTAAACCAATAATTTGATTATAGTTTTCCTTTGTATATTTTGACCGAATTAGTTAATCCTTTATGGTAACATTTTTCTATTGTGTACTTTAGACCATATTTATGTGACCCCTACAATTATGTTTCGTTTTCTTTTGTTATGGAAGAACAGTGCGCCATTTTTTATTTCAATCTAATAAGGCATCCATTTTTTTTTTTGGCGGGATTAAAACATTTGTGTGCTAAGCTTTCTATTGTTATTCAGCGCCATTTTTTATTCAAATCTAATAAGGCATCCATTTTTTTTTTTTTTTTGGCGGGATTAAAACATTTGTGTCACCCATTCTATTGTTTAAGTGTACACATGATTACGTCATTATGTAAACAATTGCCTGTGGATCCCCCCCCCCCCATTCATCAATTAACTGCCGCTGGGCCATTCAGTTTTTAAAGACTTATATAGAAAAACAGTTAAAATATGATAAACAAAATCAACAGGGAAAGATGGCGTCAAAGTCGTCCTTTGCGAAGAATTTAGATATTTTGCATGAGGCATTGTCCAGTAAAATAGAGAAAACAACACGGCAAAATTGAAAATGTTACGGGCTCGGTTTGAGTGTGCCTTTCTTTGGACGGTAGTTGTAATTAAAAAAAATCTGGAAACAATGTGATCCCTCGGAAGCATTTATCACAACAAAATAACATAAAAATTGCAGACTCGATTTCATTGAGTCTGCACATGAGGGATAATGAACAAGTGCAACATCCATCACACCCCTTAGCATCGGCTTGAGCGGTACTCAATTCTCAAATTTTAATAGTCTGTTATCAATGATCCCAAAGGCCAAGACAAATATAACAACACTGATGTGAAGTACGGGGCAAACATTTTACAGCTGACAATTGCTGTTGTGAAGTATAAAAATCTGAAAACAAAAGGATCCCTCGGAAGCATTCATCACAACAAAATTACATAAGATTGCAGACTCGGCTTGATTGAGTCTGTACATGAGGAATAATGAATAAGTGCAACATCCCTAATACTCATTAACACCGGCTTGAACGGTACTCAATTTTCAAAATTTATTAGCGCTGGTATCAATGATCCCGAAGGACCAGAAAAAATAACAACACTGAAGTGAAGTACGGGACTGCCACACGGCACTTGACAAGCCAACGTCCACGCCCCCTTGCACCGGCCTTAATAGAATTCAACATTTAAACATGATACTGATGAATTTTTGATGTTCAGAGTTTGAAACATCCGCATATGTGTTCAGAATTATGTCGTTTTATCATGAAACCTTCAATAGGACAAGTAAGTGCAATTCCATGAAAAGCGGCAGGTAAAAATGCGTGTGCCCTAAAGGCGAAAACAATGGGCGGAACTGAATTGAATGGAGTTTTGAAGGAGGATGTAAGGTAATGAAGGCTGCATAACATAGATAAGCTGACAAAAGATGAAGTTAGAAAGGATGAAGTTAGAAAGCAGGCAACTTATACTATGGGTGATTCAACATCATTTAAGTGATATATTGGAACCACCCGAAATCAAAGAAACTTAAGACTTTAAAGTACCAAACACTTGCATGTCGTGCTGAACGATCGTCAGTGATCGAATATATAATATCTTTGATTAAATATACGGTGAGATTCTAGTTCTGCAAATAATACATCTAGGATCAGAAGTGCCCCCGATAGGGGTCACAAAATTAGCAAATTTGTACCATTAAGGTATTTTTTTTTTTTTTGCGTCAATAATATTGTCGAAGACAAAATACTTTGTGGAACGTTTTTATGTGTATATAAGTATAAATCATAATGCACAAATATGTTGTTACTTTGAAATAAAAAAAGATAAATAATAGAAATATTGATAACTTTATTAACAGAATCAAATAAAACCTGTTTTTTAATGTGACTATTCAATTATATTAAATGTGATCTATTAACCGTACATGATTGGTTAATTGACCTTTTCGAAAACCTAGCTAAATACCGTTAGCCGGTACGTTACGGATTTACCCCGAGTTACATCTGATTAAGAACATATAACCATTACGTGATATTTCCAATTTTCTATAATTATTTTACCGTTTAAGGTGGAAAATCTTCAATGATGTGTTTGAAAAAAAAATTAGCAATGATCAATGTTTCTTTAATATCTATCTCAAATTTTACAAACAATAAATTGTTTATAGTGAAAATCTACAAAACATTCGTGGCATCTGCCATAATAAATAGAGATATTTTCTGCGTAAATTTGTGTAAATAGTGCACGGAATTATTCATACAATGGTATTTAATCATTTTCTTAAAAAGAAATACCGTAATTATTTTATGTTCGACATTCTCTCCGGCCTCCGGTCTTCAACGATCACCAGTCTCCATAGACCTCCTTCTATTGATCGATTATTTTCAACTATATTCCTGATACAAACGTTTATTTATTTTTTCCTCAAACAATGTTGAAAATAGTTAAATGAAATATCTTTATATCATTAAAAATGTTTCCCGCAGGAAACCATTTTATTTGTACTTGTCTTGGCAGAATATCAAATACTCATATGTGCGATTCTGACTGTGTTTATTCCGGGATGTGTATTTATATAATTATGGCAATAGTTTATACTCAAACAAAATGATATAATGGAGAGCGGTTGTGTTTCAAGGATATCATGTACGAAAGAAAATATAGTTATTTTTTTCATTATAACACATATTAGTGAAAAGTAGAATAAACATATTATTTCGTAATTACGAAATATTAATTCGTAAAAACGAAATGTTATTTCGTAATTACGAAATAATAATTCGTAAATACGAAATAATATTTCGTAAAAACGAATTAAATTTTTTCTAGCGTTTCAAAGGGTTTTGGTAATAGTTATAAATAAGGCCTCAAAACTTAGTTCCTGACTTAATATAAGGCATGTACATGCAATATAAATAGTGATTTTTGTTCTCCCCAAGTTTTTAAAATTTACACTATTGTATATAAATTAAAATAATCGCATGTCAATAGCGTTGAGCCACAGCCGTGATAGTACACGGGCTAGGAAAATTTACTTAAAATGGGGGTTCTGTGCTTCAAATCCAAACACGGACATTTCTAATAATAAATTGTGAGGAAATATTCATTTTAACTTGATTAGATTAGTGAAAGTCTGGACCCCCCCCCCCCACCCCTCGTCCCATTAGTTTTACTAATGTATATGATAAAAGAACGGAATAATATAGCATGTTTCTGTTTTAAAGATACATGTCGTAAAAGTTTGCCTCAAACATTAAAACATTGCTGATAGGAACATGTATTTGACAATGGGGAAAAAGACCATTTTGGATAGAGAATGACTTCTCACACAAAAACCTTGTTCACTTAAATATAATAACTTGCGAACCATTCGGCTTATAATCGCAAAGTTGATCAAGGCATGTAAATGATCCATTTGTGAGATTAATAAGTTCTTTATCAAGCTCAAAATGACCTTAAATAAGATTTTGTAAAAACGAATTAATATTGCGTAATTACGAAATAACATTTCGTTTTTACGAATTAATATTTCGTAGTAACGAAATAATATTTCGTAATTACGAAATAACATTTCGTAAAAACGAATTAATATTTCGTAAATACGAATTAATATTTCGTAAAAACGAATTGATATTTCGTAATTACGAAATAACATTTCGTTTTAACGAATTAATATTTCGTAATTACGAAATAATATTTCGTAAAAACGAATTAATATTTCGTAAAAACGAATTGATATTTCGTAATTACGAATTAATATTTCGTAAAAACGAATTAAATGCCGGGAGAAAAGTGTCGAGAATGTCACCTTAGGGGCTCTGTAATAAGACGTATACTGGATATAATATAAAACGGCGTCAAATAGGGAGTTACCATAAAATACGGATAAAAATTGTTGTTAAGACAAGTGATGCATCGGAACAAACGCAAATATTATGAATGCGCGATGAAAACAACAGGCATAAACATTTAACATTGAAGTTGCTGAAGTGATTTTGGTATTCTCAATTCATCATGCTCCGACTATCGTTTTATTTTTGTTTTTCTTTACAGAATGAAACTCATTATTTGATTCCGCAAAAATATATTCAGAAAAATGTACATGTATAAATATTATGTCTTGCATTGTCAGTGCTTTGTGTTTTGTGTAATATAATATTACGCATATCTGGTTTTTCATAATCTTTGGGATGTACAATTAAAGGCACATCGTGCCTAAAAATTGCTCTCAGTTTCATTTTTCAAAACCTTTTTATAAATTTTAAGTTAGGTATTCTGTTACAGTTTCTTAAAAGTGGTAAGATCTCATTTTCTATATAGAATAATTTTGCAATTAATATAATTATTGTAAATAAGTATTTCGTGTAGAAGTCAAAATACTGCCTTGATTACATATTGCTACCTTTACGACATATTATTGAACATTCATCATACTTTCCTCATATGTTAAACATCTTACATTCTCTAAATCTTTGATTAAAACAATAGTGAATACATGTTTTACATTTCTAAACATTTTAAATATTATGGATTTCTGCGACAGATTGTGCCTTTAACCTTTTTAACATTTTGATACTAGCTTTTATCATCGAATAGATTTCTTTGATACGCATATTTTTCTTATTATGTTTATTATATTGAAATTGATTTTTATTTTTGTGTCTGATTTTCGATAATTAGAAAAATAGATATGAGATCAGAATTCTGCAAAAATAATGTTAGTTATTTGTATTATATTCCATAAATGTTCAGGAACGTCAAATTTGCCTTAATTTTCGTTTGTTGCAGTAACAATGCATGAAATTTTATTATAAAAAATAAAACTATAAGCCCTTTATATGCATAAATGTTATTGCAAGTTTAATGGGTATTTTTTTGTTTGTTTTTTTGTTGTTGTTTTTTTTTCCAAAAAAAAAGAAGCAACAACAACAACAATAAAATAGAAAAGAAGATAAACACAGGGAAAAACGATCCAAAAGAAACATATCATTGAAAATACTTATGAATATAAATAGTACTATATTTATTATAACAAAGCAACCTCGTTTACCATGGCCGAACATTTTTGAAATACTTTTGTTTTTTGATGAAAAAATAGTTTCATTTTCAGTTATGTACGGTGGCATAAAAGTGACATTTGCAATTCTTGATTTTGCTTTGTTTTGTCTAAATTTTTTTTTTTTTTGTTTCGCATACATATTTTGTTTAAGTGTTGAAATCATATTTGTTTTTTGCATACATATTTTTTTTTTTTTGGTTTTGCATACACATTTTATTTAAGTTTTGAAAACTTTTTTTTTTTTAGTTTCGCCCCGGGGGAGTGCGGGTTAAAACAAGAATCATGATCATGTTTTGACGTTTGTGCTGTTCCGGGCATAAGGCAGGAATGTTATTATCCCCCGCAGGTCGAATATTTTACCAGAGGTCGGCTTATGTATTCACATTGTCTCTTGTTTGTATTTGAACTTATAATAGTTATCATAAGGTAGGCAAGGTATATTATATTATAATATTTTTAAAAACGCATTTTTGTTTAATGAAATGCCTAAAGATGATGTAGAACTTCTCACACATTGTGTAACTAATCAGCACAATGTGTAACTTGTATTATTTCCGCGTTATGTGGTAAGACTATTAGTGCTTCGGTGTATTTATTGACTACTAGCGAAATGATTAATGTGGAATCGACTGTCAGTAAAATGGACATTATTTTACAACTAGAGATTGTACGATAGCTTATAAGATTTACTACTTCTTTGAGTAAAGAAATCTTAGAACATTGAATTGGCACTTTTGGAACATACATGCATAGCAAACAGTTATGTGTCATTTGTCCGCATAAACTTGGATATAATTTCAAAAGAATTAACAGATGAAGATGTGCCAATATATAACCATAACAATATAACTTTGGTTGAATGAGTTTTGTATTTTCTCTGAACCTATAATTAAGCTTTTTACTCAGCATTGAAACAATATATTTGCATGAAAGCAATCAATCACATTATTGCATATAATTGATAATGATTTACCGCAGTTAAATAACATTTTTATCATTTGATGTTTTTATCACATTTCAATCACCTTATATTACATCAATGATTTATATATATATATATTTATTTATTTATTCATATATTTATTTAATTATTTATTATTTACTTATTTTTTCATCCCTTTATTTATTTGTTTGTTTATTTATCAGTTATTAAAAAAGAAAAAGAAAAGTAAACTCTTCCTATCATTAAATGCTATACGAGTAAAGTACCTTTTCATTTTGTTAATGTTAGAAAGCAAAGATGCTTATCTTTCACCTATTTGCCACTTCAAACAACTTTTCTATGCCCACACTGAAGTAATGGGTAATTTGGGAACACATCCCGGTATATGTAACAGTTATATTATATTGATAAAGCAAAATTTTTACACTGATATTTTCATTTACACTTCAAGGCATATAAGTTTAATGAGAAAAATAGTAAAAATAGTATAATCTTATACTAAAAATAACTGACATTAATTTATTTTTCTCATTTCAATATCACCCTGGCAAATAAACATGGCATATTTTTGAAAAGAAAATGAGAAAAATCATTTGAAGTCACTTATTAATATATATATTTATATATGAACATTGAAGTTCATTATTATTATAATTATTATTTCTATTGTTGTTGTTATCATTATTATTATTCATTTTTCACTATAAATATTATATTTTTGCACTTGTTTTTTTAAAGTTGATAATTAATGTAAATAAATGTAATGATTACATTGTAGGTAATGGATACGTATTTTTTATAGGTTGTTTGTTAAAAATGGATTAGTTGGCAATAATACGTTACCACTAGCTTATTAATTATCATATTAATATCAGTTGTAGATAACTTTTACATATTTTTATTTTTGTTGTTTTACTACATTTGTTTTCATTTTAACAACATGATGTATGATGGAAAATGTTAAATAAAGAAACTTATTGTCATAAAAAAACAAGAACAAATGTTTGCGTTATTGAATGACCCTCCATTTTTTCATTGATTATATCATTTTCATATAAACGGGGGTAAAACCATATATCACGAACACATTTTCATCTACACAAATAACAATTATCAGCAAAGATCATACTAACGCATGAGAAATATGCAGAAAAAATATCATATTTATTCATTTCGTAAAATAGTATTACACCATTTGCGATTTCGGAGAATGAACTGCAAAGATGACAGTAATATTAAAATATGATAAACAAGATCAACAAGGAAAGGCGGCGTCCAATAAACGCAACCCCCATACGACCCAGTAACAAGAACCATTTTAAAGTATAAACAATATACTTCTATGCATATTTATCAAATAACTCCAAACAACAGTTTGCAAAATTATCCTTAGAAAATAAACCCCTATAAAAAGATAGTCGAAAAGTATCCGCAGAACGGCCAGGTACTAGGTTTAAAAGATAGGGGAATTATTCCTCTATCTTTCTAGTCTCACTATGTAACTCTCTCTGCATGTAAATTTGTTGCTGAAAAAGTGGCTTAAGGTCGACCCCCGGAAAAAGGACATCTGGAATTTCCTTTTTTATTCTGGAACGCATTTTATTTATTTATTAATTCGTAACAAATCAATCACGCCAACTTATTTCTTTTTTATTAGAATGCGGACAACCAGATATATTTTTCTGGGGCGTTGATTTTTTCACTTATAATGACACGAGTTTGTTTGCGGATTGCTCATACTACAAGACTTACGTTGGGAAACTAAAACTTACCTGTAATAATCAAACACAAGAGTGGGTTACAGAGGGGGAGTGTCAAGAGTACAGTATGTATAATTCTAATTATCATATGAAAATATAACTTTAAGTTTGTAGAGATTATAAATTAAAGCTTTAAGAAACGCCAAACATATATCGCAATTTAGCCTTTGATAGATACTTAAGCAAAGATATGCACTGGAGTGAGTAATTAAAATTAAATCCTCCAAATATCAAATAACACAAGACTTATTACATGCTTTTCGGTGATTTATAGAAAAATATCAGTGATATAAAACTGATAATTTCACTGTTTTTAACGTCGTAAATGACGTCACATTGTATTATTATTTGGCGTGCTTTTTATTCAGTATTAGGTTTAATGTCTCTTCAAAACGTTTCTTTGTATATAATAAAAAGAAAATTTGTTTAGTTTAGTGAAAGATCGAAATATATTTCACTCTATGAACACCAAAAGTTCATATTTCACTCGTGGCGGCACCACTTGTGAAATATACCTTTTGGTGCTCACTCGGTGAAATATATTCCGATCTTATACTGAACTTAACAAATATCCTGTATATCATTCAACTCGTTTTGAAGGAAAAATCATATAATTCAAATGGACAATGCTTGAGCGGGTCAAACTGGTAAGAAATATCTATAGAAAAGATACTACTTCTTGCAGCGCAACAATTGTTCTGTAACGACTTTGTAGTATGCAAGTTTTATATAGATTTTCCGCTGGATATCACTGGTGTACGGCTTGTTGACGGACCCAATTCGACAGCTGGTAGGGTCGAGATCAAGTCTTTAGATACTTGGGGAACAGTATGCGATGATGCTTTCGGAATACAAGAAGCTAATGTTATATGTCGAATGCTTGGATACCCGTAAGTGGCATATTGCCTTGTTATTTTTAACCTCAAAGTCAGTGTTTTATAACGATTTTCATTTAACCATGATAATAAAAATGTGTTCATTGTTTTAATTGGTTGATTTGGAAAAGGCTGAAAAAGACACACTGGAAGCACAGTAAAATGCATACTGTAATAAAAAAGTAAACAAGACGATTATTTGTGTAAAAAGGTTTTTCACAGGCGCAATTATTTGGATATGCTGCCGTTGTTCTAGATTGGATAACTCACATTATAACTTACAGTAATAATAGGCGTTTTGGTGAAGATTTTCAGATCTGCATATTAAAGACGTTTGGCCCTATTACGCGGAAATGATTTGTTGGGTATACAAGAAATCGATGTAATGGGAAGTTTGAGACTTATACATTGACATAATTTTGTATATACTGGTACTGTTAGATTAAATTAACAGTACATTCAAACGTAAAAGGTACCCAACATCATCTATTAATTACTCGCTGTTATTATAATTAAATCTAATAGTGTTTTTTTAAGCTAAAACAGTTACTGGACTTCGATTTATATGCTTTTTAAAGATAAAGCAATAAGAAAACGTATGCCGTTATTTTTTAATGAAGTAATTCCCTCTGCAGGCCAGCAATGGGATTTTATGGTAAATCATATTTTGGAGCAGGGAAAGGGCCAATATTTATTGACGATCTAATTTGTCGGGAAGACGCGGTCCATTTAAACAATTGCACGTACGAAACATATGATAATTGTAACCATGATGACGATATAGCTGTTGTATGTACAGGTTTGTATAATCATAATTTCAATCATTTACGTTAATGGTCAGTATGTATGTTATAATTAAGGTATTTCTATATATATGTTCTTAAACAAATATATATTCATTTCTTTGATAAGATATTTAACATATTAAGTACAGAACAATATCAACAGTTTTTAATTTCGAATTTAGTTAATTATCCCGATTTATCAAAACGAGTCCTTTCATTAGAATTGATTTGAATTGGAAAATCTGAAATATAAACTTGGCTCAAACGCTCAACAACTTAGATTCTTAATAATTATAGTATCATGAATTACGGTAATAGATGGATAGATTATTTTTTATAATACATTTTCCGTAGATTGCGGTAACCCAACACCAAACAATGGTTTTACAAACTCGACAAAGACAAATTATGGTGCTGCAATCCATGTTTCTTGTGATAAAGATCATATACTGGATGGTAACAGTGATATCATTTGTCAGATAAACGGGGAGTGGACCAATAAACCAAGATGTAAACTAATTGGTAAAGTTCTAGTTATCATAGCAAAAACGATGATCTTTATTTTATTTCGTGAGATTTTATGCTCATGCATTTAATAAAATAATGTTGTTTTCAGTAACGTTCAGATGTTAATTATTAAAGATTGTATTTACAAGTTCTTTGTTACGGTGAAATTACTTACTTCGGTAGCCTTTTAGAATTGCTATGCTTTTTCATCCACACTAACGTCACTAAGTACATATTACTCCACACACTACTTCCTTTGTTGTGTTGATAGATGTAAGAATATATTATTCATCAACGTGTTCATTGTAAAGTTGTCCAGACTCCTGATATAAATTGATTTGATTGATTGTAAATATTAAATATTCTAGGTTTCACGTTTTCTACACTTTACTTATACAGTGTATATGGGTTGTTGACCGTTACTAAAGGTTATCTGTTAACTTTAATATTATTACCATAGTATATAAAAATAGTAAGTGTAATAATCGTCGACGTTTGTCCTCGATCTTTGTAAAACCAAATATTTTCAACAATCGGACAAAATAGATTTCCTTTAAGTTCAAAAGTTATCGGTTTCTATTTACTCTAAAGATTGGTGGGATTTTGAAAATATGTACCCACTTTTCATTAGATACTATAATTATAATTCTATTTTATCTACAAATAGATTGTGGTGATCCAACACCTGCCAATGGGAAAGTTAACACGACAGAAACTACAAACGGAACAGTTGCTCTGATATCATGTGCCAATGGATATACATTATCAGGTCAAGCAGTTATAACATGTCAGTCAAATGGAACTTGGACACAAAACCCAGCCTGTGACATCGTTGGTAAGAACTTCTCGTTTTCAAAAATAAATATTTGATTTTCAATCCTTTGGAAATAAGTTTTTAAAAAATAAATGTGCCATTTTCAAACTCGAAAAATAAAAACAAATCATTTACTGTTCCCTTTAATAGCAATAAACAAAGCGTGTACACATATAAGATTTATTCATTTCGACTGTTTAAGGCAAGGATAGTGTACGATATAGCATGCTTCTTATATCGGGTAGATGTTTCGTAAAAACACTTTAATTTGAAAATGGACAAATCGATTCAAATCTTCATAACGACGCTAAACTAGCTTAAAATATAATCTACACCAGTTATATCAATAATAAAACATGCTTGTGTCTTGATTGTAATAGTTGATTAAAAATATTTTTGACATGTAAAACATACGTTTAGACTGTAAAGTACCAAGGCCAAACTATGCCCATGTTACATTGATTGGAAACAAAACTACATTTGGTGAATCAGCGAGTATAAGTTGCTGGACTGGTTATAACCCAAAAGTGAATTCTAATGTTATGTGTCTATCCAATGGTTCATGGGAAAAGTGGACTGACTGCGAAATTGTTGGTAAGAAAAAATATGTATTAAAATGATCGATTGAAAAATTATTAATTGAAATACTTTTTTACAATGTCAATAAACAGAATACAGGTATATTACCGCAATAATGCATTCACTGTCACAGGACAAAAACCTTTGAAAAACGTGTTCGACAATTATTTTCATATATTCTAAAACAGTTGAATATTTGTATTTCTTTGAATCATCCGTAGTATTACTTTTGACTTGACTTGAATCTGCATGACGGTAATTTCTATGCGATCGATATGTTTGGGATGTAATGAAGAGAAAACTTTCATCTATTATTGTAATCAGATTGTGGTGATCCTGTTCCGGCCAAAGGCTCTGCAAATAGTACAAAGACAACATATAGAACAGTTGTAGAGATAACATGTGCGCCTGGCTATATCTTGACGGGAGCACCAGTAATCGAATGCAAAGAAGATGAAACATGGACAGATTATCCTACATGTGATACATCAGGTAAAACTTATATCTTATTCAATTATAAAAGTTAAAACAAATCGTTATATTGCTTAATTGTGGGTAGAAGAGTGTGCTGCTATGTACTCACTATTTAATTCTGTTAGATTGTGGACGATTCTCAGTGGCGAATGGTGAAGTGAATACGTCACTTGGTACAAGTATTGGATCATTGGCTACTGTCAAGTGTGATGATGGTTATGATTTACAAGGTTCTTCAGAAATTATTTGTACATCAGATGGATGGGACAAAACTGTGTCATGTCAAATACAAGGTATACTTGCATATACATGTAACTAACGCCGTTTCTTAAATATTGTTGTGCTGTAATTAATAGATAGTGCCTTCATCCTGCTGATAATCATTTACGTTTAGCTTTAAAATGGCTTTATGCCCACCCGAGTGAAATGGTCAGTGAACAGGTAAAAATAAAAAATTACTTAACGTTTTACCATAATTGTGTACAATTTTATATTTGATAAGTTAAAACAAAACCAATAATCCACGTGACCAACAGGTTTTTGTAAACATCGTGCTACTCTCAATCCTTGTATAGAGTTGGGTAGTCATTTTTATGATTTTAGATGTTGTATCAGTAACAATTTTCATTATCAGTTATTGGTCTCTTACTATAATTATTATTGTCAATCTATTGAAATATACTAAGTAATACTAATTGAACTCAACTTGACAGCAAATAAATTATCATAACGCCAATTGAAAGACAGATAAAAGCTTGAAAGTGTGTACTTATAAGCATTTTAAGTATCATATAACAACTGTTGACTGAAATAATGACAATATTTATAATGATTACTATTGATATGATTTTACAATACTTTTAAGTCTGTGATGATCCTACACCGTACAACGGAAAAATAACTGACACAGATGGAGGTGACGAGTTTGTCTTTGGCAATTATGTAAAGATAGAATGTTACAGTGGGTATAACATTGAAGGTGACAGTGTGATCACGTGCATAAATGGAAGGAAATGGAGTGCATCATCGAAATGTCGATTAATTGGTAAATGTTGTATATTGTTATGTTTAAAGGACTTTAGCTAACGGTTGATGTATTGTCGAAACGCTTAAATTTCAAACATAAGTTAAATGGTTTGTATAAAATAAGCTTGTTAAAAACATTCCAATACCATAATTTCAATTACCTTCAAAGAGTGAACAAAACATGTCTCTATTTTTTTTCACATATTTTATTTATTTATTTTTTTATTCATTTATTTATTTATTTATTTATTTATTTATTTATTTATTTATTTATTTATTTTTAATTATCTATTTTTTTGCGGGAATTAATTAATGTATTATCTAATGAAAGTTTGTCAAAAGCATACTGTGCCTCTACATGGTACTATGG
>NW_026856211.1:0-130000 GCF_026571515.1 Ruditapes philippinarum
ATAATAATGTAACATTTCCTCCCCGTGTTTAAGGGTATGATATAACAATAACATACATGACAATCATATATGCTCAACAAGAATACGCAACAAAATGTACTTGAAAAGAAAACAAGCCTTTATTTCAACAAGGTTATATATTTTGTAACCACAAACATTGCAAAGTAAAACAAAGATGTGCAAAAACTAAATGAAAAGCAACCTCCCCCCAACCCCAATCCCGAACAAAAAAATAAGACAAAAAAAAAAAAGAAAAAAAGAGTAGGTTTCCGTGGCCGAATGGCTTCGGTCGTGAACTGTTGACTTCAAACTACTAGCCCCTCACCGCTGCGGGTTCAAATTCCGGTAGGAGCTTTGGATTGTTTCATGTGAAGAAGCTAACAGCTAGCTTAAAGGTAGCTTAAGGAACGTCGATGGTTCCTACCAGTGAAGCAAGAAAAAACAAAATTACAATGAAAATCTGAAAACAAAATGATCCTCCGGAAGCATTTATCACAACAAAATTACATAAGAATTGCAGACTCGGTTTAATTGAGTCTGTACATGAGGGATAATGAATAAGTGCAACATCTCTCATATAAAAACATATAAAAGTTGATCAGCTATTTTAAGGCAATTATTTCTTGTGGACTGACTATATACATTATATCATAATTAAAGCTGCATGCCCCCAGATGAGCCAAAATATTTCAAGTAAATTAAACTTGATAAAATGTAATACGATTCGAAGGAAAGTAAAATGGTTCAATGTTCAAGTAATAATTAACAAGTTGTGTGCGATTTATGACTTTTGCGGTATTTATCACCATAATTTTACTACGTTTCAAACGCAGTAAGGGCTGTTTTGCAAATTCTGACCTCTTTCTTTAAATTAACGTACATTGTAAGTGCCGTTTATAATGTATAAATTAGTTTTTTCTTCACTTCAAAAAGTTATTCTTTTAAACACGATGTTTGTTTGTTTGTTTTTTTTGTTTTATAATACGCCATTTCCCAACAGTATTTCAGTCATATAGGCGGGAAGTTTCCTAACCATCGTTCCTGGAGTTACACCAGTACTGGACTACCTTCCTCTGTGCTAAACACAATGTACATTTTAAAAAATTTCATGAAAATTATCATAAATCTTGAGGATGATTTCTGCTTTTGTGAATCAGATGATACTTCGGAAGTTAATTCACATAATTAGGTTGATGTTTTTACGTTTCCCATTTCTTTTTCATGAAAACGTCACATTAATTCAAAGCTGAAATAAACAGTTAACATGTTACACTAAAATTGTGCTCGCCCATCTGGTTTTATACCGGTGGCGAGGGTAAATAAACCAACACACACAACACACTAAAATGGTTCTTTCCTAATACATAATGACATTTGATTCCTTGTTATAAATTGTATGTTGTATCACTATAACTAGGCAAAAGTACATTCACTCTTATTCACTCACGTGATTTCCAAGAACTTAAGCATGAATCTGGGGGCATGTTGCTTTAAATGAAATAAATAGTTAAAAATCGACCAGGTAACACAATATATAAAGTCTGTAGTGTGACTAAAATGGTATCAACTTCGTCATTGTCTGACATAAATAAATGTTGTCTTATATTGTCTTACACTGTCTGACATACATGAAATTGTCTGAAATAAATGAATGTTGTCTTGCATTGTCTTACACTGTCTGATATAAATCACACTGACCATAGCTTTCGCAGAAGCGGCGAGTTCATCGTAGCGGCAGTGGAGTATTCGTCGCAGAAGCGGTGGATAAAATATGGTCGTTTGCTATTGTCGGTAAGAATATGATTGAATTTTGTTTTATGTTTTAATTGAAACACTCAGTGAGACTAGAGCCCACATATGTACTCTTTCAACCTATTACACGGACACGGTGCAATTCATTGCCGTTTATGCTAACGCTTCTGTACAGTTTGATGAGGGGACGCCACTTTTGCCTAAGTTTGGTTAAAACACATACAAATGTGTGCAGAACGACCCCATCATACATCGGCATCACATGGAATGAATGAAACTTTCACAAATTAACCATAATTTAGAAAATTGGGAAATTATTATTGCCTGTTTTTAAAATAAATGACAAGAAATGTTTTCGTCGTAGACGGCGGTGGATTCCATTGCAACGCAGTGCGGTGGTCCTGATACAATTTTTGTATATTTTAAGAATTTAACTTGACGTAAGGCATTTTTCAATTGATTACAGCCTTTTTCTTACTTTGACATCTGAGAAACGTGTTTATTTGATGTTTAAAACGATATTTAGTATTATATATACGCTCGGACAAATATATGTCCCAGGTCCGCTTTCATTTTCCTTCCATTGAAAATTACTTCAGCCACAATAATCATAGAATGATCCACGTTTAACCTTGGACTTAAAAAGACCGTAAGTTCCAGGTTCAACATTTTTTGTCATACAGACATATAAGAGACAAGAGATAAACAGAAAATGCTTCTTGAATACGAACTAGAAATGTGTCCATAGGACACGGGTGCCCCCACCGCGCCACTGTTCTGTCAATCTTTTTACTAAGTCAAGGGAAATAACTCTACAAATACTGGATAAATCCACAAGCGAAACCCCAGGTGCAAATCTAAATATGCTGAGCAATCTGCCCGTAAGGTTTAATGAATATGTCAAATCCTTTTTGAGTAACTTGCGACACAAGTTGAAATTGCAAAAATTTTCTAAGTGAAGGGCAATAGCTCTAAAAATACTAAATAAATCCAGACGAAAATACCTGGTGCACAACTGCACATGCTGATCAACATTCCTATAAAGTTTCATGACTCTAGGTCAAATACTTTTTGAGTTACGTGCGACACATGTTGAAAATTGCAAAATTTTACTAAGTAAAGGGCAATAACTCTAAAAATACAAAAAAACATCCAGACGAAAATACCCAGGTGCACAACTACACATGCTGATCAACATTCCTGTAAAGTTTCATGACTCTAAGTCAAATACTTTTTGAGTTACGTGCCACACAAGTTGAAAATTGCAAAATTTTACTAAGTCAAGGGCAATAACTCTGAAAATACTAATAATATCCACACAAAAATACCCAGGTGCACAACTACACATGCTGATCAACATTCCTGTAAAGTTTCATGACTCTAGGTCAAATACTTTTTGAGTTACATGCGACACAAGTTGAAAATTGCAAAATTTTACTAAGTCAAGGGTAATAACTCTGAAAATACTAAAAATATCCACACAAAAATACCCAGGTGCACAACTACATATGCTGATCAACATTCCGGTTAAGTTTCATGACTCTAGGTCAAATACTTTTTGAGTTACATGCGACACAAGTTGAAAATTGCAAAATTTTACTAAGTCAAGGGCAATAACTCTGAAAATACTAAAAATATCCAGACGAAAATACCCAGGTGCACAACTTCACATGCTGATCAACATTCCTGTAAAGTTTCATGACTCTAGGTCAAATACTTTTTGAGTTACGTGCGACACAAAAGTGAACGGACGGACGGACGGACGGAAGGACGGACGGAAGGACGGACGGAAGGACGGACGGACGGACAGACGGACAAGGGTAAATCTAAATGCCCGCCACTAACGTGGGGGCACAAAAACAACCTCAGTTTTTATTGTCACTGTGTTATATTACCATATACTGAGAACACCAATTTAAATAAATTTTATGTTTACAGCGTAAGAGTTATTTCAGGAAAAGTTTTCTTTATTACTTTTTTGCAAAGACCTACGTGTTTAATAGCTTTAGTTTTTCTTCTTTTTCTTAAATTGTGATATTTATCGGAAAGAATTGGTTTCAGATATGGTAGATGTTTAAAGAATTTTAAAGTATGAAATGAAATTAAAATAATGTCATAGAAATATTTTATGGAAGTCTTTCTTTGAAAATGTACACAAATATAGTGAAGAACATAAAAAGCGGGGATAAAAGATTTTTCAGACTTGCATTTAAGTTATATGACCTTGAAATAACCACAATTAAGGATAAAATCAAATTCACGTACAGGTAATGAGTTAAGTTTTTTTTTCGCTCTAAATGTTAATGTTATCGTATTCAAGCATTATGCTTAATTTAAAGAATATGATTATATTAAACCCCCTTAATTTTGCTCGTATGTGTTTATAATACTGCACGTTTGTTACGTCACTTTTCATTGTATAATCTTGACGTTTATATACATACAATGTACTTTTTAAATACATGGCTGCCGTCAATTTATAAAATTATCTCATTTTTTTCTAACAAAAATGCTTAATGTATTATGAGTTCGTTATAAATAAATCCAACAGGTTATATGGTCGTATATAAACAGTTTTTCGCAATATTAATAGCTAGCTGTCGAAATTCTTTATAATACTTGTACATGTGTGTAAAAATCAGAAATAAAGTTACAAATAAACCAAAAATCTCTATAATAAAATAAACGTCTCGATTTTCCAATGAAAAATTACGTTACAAACATGCAGTTTTATAAAGTTTATATATTTATATACACGACTGCTGTTTATTTAATAAGAAATTGTATGTTTATGTATTATATTTTCAAACAACCGTTTATATACGGCCATATTATATAATCTTTCAAAATCTTTATAAATATTTTGATACTCTCGAAAATGCCATGAATATGTGTTAACCCTATGTTTTTAGAACGTAATGCCGAAATGCAAAAATATATGCATATATATATATATATCCCTGCCATGCCGCTTTTAATAAGTCAGAAATCGGCATTGGTTATAAAGTATAACACGTGATCACGTGTAACATGTAAATGTCTGACACATGTGATATTTTGGCTGGATTCATCGCATTGTGGAATTCCCTGCACATTGCTAAATTTCCATTCGGTGATGCATCAAGGTCAAATATTATGACTCTTAGTTTCCGCCGTTTCCTCTAGGGTCCAGGTTGTCAAATGCATGATCCCTAATATGAACTTGGAAATAAAAATATGATAAAGGGCACAATATATGTTCTTACTTTCCTGCACTTTTCAACTGGAAGGTGCTTTCACACTAAAAAATACTTGAAACTTAGTAATAACCCGCAATATATTGTTGAACGTGGATTATTCTATGATAATTATGGCTAAAGTCTTTTTCAATGGAAGGAAAATGAAAGCGGACCTCGGACATATATTTGTCCGAGCGTATATATAATAATTAATATCGCTTTAAACATCAAATAAACACGTTCTCAGATGTCAAAGTAAGAAAAGGACGGTACTCAAATGAAAAGTGCGTTACGTCAAGTTAAATTCTTAAAATATACAAAAATGATATCGGACCCACCGCACTGCGTTGCAATCGAATCCACCGCCGTCTACGACGAAAAAAATTGTTGTCATTTATTTTACAAATATGCAATAATAATTTCCCAGTTTTCCAAATTATAGTTAATTTGTGAAAGTATCATTCATTCGATGTGATGCCGATGTATGATAGTGTCGTTTTGCACACATTTGTATGTGTTTTAACCAAACTTAGGCAAAAGTGGCGTCCTCTCATCAAACTGTACAGAAGTGTTTGCATAAACGGCAATGAATTGCACCGTGTCCGTGTAATAGGTTGAAAGAGTACATATGTGGTCTCCAGTCTCACTGAGTGTTTCAAGTAAAACATTAAAACATAAAACAAAATTCAGTCTTATATGTACTGACAACAGCAAACCGCCATATTTTATCCACCGCTTCTGCGACGAATACTCCACCGCCGCTGCGATGAACCCGCCGCTTCTGCGAAAGCTATGGCCATTGTGTAAATGGCATTGTTTGACAGAAATGTAGAAACACTACAAGAATGAAAAAAGTGTTATTTATTTCCACGCGAATATTTCACAAATTCAAGACAGATCTTTCACATTTTAATTCAGAATCATGAAATTTCCTAACACAATGTACCAAACAACAATTTGTTCAGAGTGCATTGTTGTTATTTTGCAAAGAAATTAAGAAAATGTATGTAGCAGTGACATTAGTCTCTTTAAACTTGTTTGTACAGCGAACCTTTCCATACGCCCCCACATATCTGACTTGCATTTCCACTGCAGCGCATACTGCATTCTGTTTCTGCTAGCTGTCTGGACATCTTTAGTGTGTCCCCACAATAGCATTGACTACTGTACTAAAATCGGAAGTAGATATGAATATTATTTCCTACATCCATACATAAGTAGATGAATGAAGAAACAAAAAATGGAGTGTTACTGATATCGAATATAACAACTTACCAACACCTCCCCGCCATATCTTATTTTAAATTCATTACCCACTACCTCCCCGCAATAGCTTATTTTGAATTCATTGCCCCCTCCCTACCCGCTATAGACGATTTTGAATTCATTACCCGTTCCCTCCCTCGCCATAGATGATTTTGAATTCAATACCCGTTCCCTCTCCCGCTATAGATGATTTTGAATTCATTACCCGTGCCCTCCCCCGCCATGGATAATTTTGAATTCATTACCCGTGCCCTCCCCGCCATAGACGATTTTAAATTCAATATCCGTTCCCTCCCCGCCACAGATGATTTTGAATTCAATATCAGTTCCCTCCCCCTCCATAGATGATTTTAAATTCAATACTCGTTCCCTTCCCCGCCATAGATGATTTTGAATTCAATATCCCCCTCCCTTCTCGGCCATAGATGATTTTGAATTCGATATCCGTTCCCTTCCCCCCATAGCTGATTATGAATTCTAAACCCCATGTAACATGCTCTAAAACCATTTTTAGATGTTAAAAAGTAATAAGTGCCTGCCCTTTCAAAAGAATGAAACATTTATTCATTTCTAAGGCATAATGTGCCTTTGATGTTCTACACATAAGCTTGGCATGAAGCAGAGTGGTGCCTTAATGATATATTTACATATTTATACTCTACAATGCATTTTTATCAACGAATTTTGTAAGAAAAGGGTTCACCGGTGATATAGATTTATACCGAAAACTATCCCATTTGTCAATATTATTGAAAAGAAATAAAGATAAACTTACCTGGGTTAAGGCATATATAAAACCAGAATCAAAACACCCCATAACGCACATCTCTGTCGTCATTGATCTAGATGAGAAATGTTTTCCGGAAAGAATTCTATCTTTTATGTCTTGATAGCAACCCATGTATACGTAACCTGTAACAATAATAAACTAGATGACAAAAAAGCACTAAAACATTAACGAAACCGCCAATTTCACTTACATCCACGATCCCGTTGAAGAAAAAAATGAAAATAGCGAAAAGCACACAAGTAAACGAACTTATCCGGTACTATCAGTTATTTATGTGAAATGGAAACAAATCTGATAATTTTATGTATCTTACATACTACTGAAGTATTTATACAACTGCTAACGATTGAATGGTTTGTTTAAAATGAATGCTTGTCGATTGTTTTTTTGTTTTTTTTGTTTTTTTTTTGGTTTCTGTCGTTATTTCCAAAGGGGTTTCGGGTATTTCGTATCAACAAAGTGTTTTCATTTTCAAGCTTTCTTTTGAAATTTCGATTTGATTAAACTTCAATTACTTAAATATTTTTCTTTGAGATAAACGACATTCACAATGAGTATCTATTTTTAAAGATACTTCTTGTTTCTTTGCATACAACGCAGCAAACAGTACTTGCCCAGTGTGCAATTCGGATAATGTGTCCACGACCCATTACTCTGACAGACTGTATGCGTTTTTCCAGAAATGTCCTTGAAAAGTTTGTCACAAGCGATTACTACGAGCGAACCAACTGCTTTCATATTGCCACGTATAACACCATTCTTCACTTCAAGGGCTGCACATGCTATAGATAAATGAAACAGATATTTCATTAAAAAAAAAAGAACGCGATATTTATGTTGAACACGCTAAGTTTCTCAGACAGATTTACCCATCTTCCAATCTAGACAAAGTCATTTTTTGTCGAGGGGGGGGGTGTGGGGGAAGGGGACTTAAGAATTTTCCGTGCCTGAATCGTACATAGTTCAGACCATGGTCAGATGGCACTCGCCGCACGAGTAAAATATGTTAACGTAGCGGGACGAAGGTTGAATGGCATTCCTTCTGTTTATAATGTTTTCTCTTGTTTGTTTTTGTTTGCTTTTTTTTTGTTGTTGTCTTTTTGTTGTTGTTGTTTCTTTTTTTTATTCCAGATTGTAATTAACCGGAAATAAGATTTTGAAAAATGAGGATGCACTGAAAAAATATTTATAAGTGTCATATTACTATAGCAAATAAGAACAAAGATCAACGAAATAACGAAAATAATTTTAGCACAGCCATAATAACATACTTTCTGTTTGTTCAATGGAATATATACGTAAGCCTCGATTATATAAAGCAACTAAGCAAAAGAAATTCCTTCAACATGCAAAAACTACTAGTATTTAATTAAGCGTGAACGTTTGATTCATTAAACAAACTGTTTTGTGTTATACTGTCCCACAGTTACATTAAAATTTTATCGACAGCATTGTATATAATGCTAGTATGAATCGATTAAAACGGTTAAGTGAAAACACACCTTTTAGTTCTTCAAACAAGAGGACCATGATGGCCCTGAGTCGATCACCAGAAACAACTGCTTTTCAGTGTTTGAAATTATCCATTGTCAATGTTTTCTTATATTAAATTTGAGCGTATAATGTCTTTAAACAGTAATTTGAAGAACTGCCATGACCTGGATCATTTAAGCTTTAGCTTAAACGGGGTCAATCAAATTAATATGAGCATACTTGATAAAAGACTACCTAAGACTGCTACAAACAAATTTGGTGATAAACCATCAATAAGTTTTGTAGACGGAGACGTTTCAAGGTATTTCTATTTTTAGCTTTACCAGCATCTAAAAGGTGCCAATCAAATTATTATGAGCGAAATTGATAAAGACTACCCGTGAATGCTTCAGACAAAGTTTGAAAGTTTGGTGATCATCCATCAATAAGTTCTATAGAAGAAGATGTTGAAAGGTTTTTCTACTTTTAGCTCTAGATACCCCTAAAAGGGGCCAATCAAATGAATATAAGCAAACTTATAAAAGACTACATAAAAATGCTACAGACAAAGTTTGGTGATCATCCATCAATAAGTTCTGTAGAAATAGACGTTTAAAGGTTTTTTTTTCTATTTTTAGCCCTAGAGACTCCTAAAAGGGGCCAATCAAATTAATATGAGCAAACTTGTCAAAAGACTACCTAAGAATGCTACAGACAAAGTTTAGTGATCATCCATCAGTTAGTTCTGTAGAAATAGACGTTAAAAGGTATTTTTAGCTTTAGCGGTCCCTTAAAGGGGCCAATCAAATTTATATGAGCAAACTAAATAAAGGCTACCCCTAAGAATACTACAGACAAAGTTTGGTGATCATCCATCGATTAGTTCTGTAGAAATAGACGTTTAAAGGTATTTCTATTTTTAGCTTTAACCGCCCCTAAAAGGGACAAATCAAATTAACATGAGCAAACTTGATATTAGACTAGCAAAGAATGCCACAGACAAAATTTTGTGATCATCCATCAATTAGTTCTGTAGAAGAAGATGTCTAAAGGTTTTTCTATTTTAAGCCCAAGAGACCCATAAAAGGGGCCAATCAAATTAATATGAGCAAACTTGTTAAAAGACTACTTAAGAATGCTACAGACAAAGTTTGGTGATCATCCATCAATTTGTTCTGTAGAAATAGACGTTTAAAGGTATTTCTATTTTTAGCTTTAGCGGTCCCTAAAAGGGGCCAATCAAATTAATATGAGCAAACTAAATAAAAGACTCCCCGAGAATGCTACAGACAAAGTTTGGTGATCATCCATCGATTTAGTTCTGTAGAGCAAGATGTTTAAAGGTTTTTTCTATATTTAGCTCTGTTGACCCCTTAAAGGGGCCAATCAAATTAATATGAGCATACTTGATAAAAGACTACCCAAGAACGCTACAGACAAAGTTTGGTGATCATCCATCATTTAGTTCTGTAGAGCAAGATGTTTTAAGGTTTTTTTTTCTATATTTAGCTCTGTTGACCTCTTAAAGGGGCCAATTGAAATGACATGAGCAAATTCAAGTGTGACTGTCACAAGGATACTACAGACCAAATTTGAAGTAAATATGCCCAGCAGTTTCAGAGAAGAAGACGATTGTTGACGCATGACGACGGACGACGGAGCATCCCCCTTTGATACTTATAGCTCTCACAAACATTGGAATATATATTTTGTTTCCTGTCTCCATCAAAAATTTATTCAATACACCTCCCTTGACGCATACCAGCGATTTATCTTTTTTAACTATATTGTTAGAAGTTCCTTCTGTCGTGACTTGAAAGAGTCCAATGTACCATAACGGTACGGAACAGTGGTTATCCTAACATCTTGGCCATGGACGGTCTAAAAATATCAATAGTAATGTGACAAATTGAGAATTAAACACTCGTGCATTTTAAAGTTTCAATAATAGAATATAATAATTACGTGTATCTCTCTTAAATTTCACTTACATTTAGGGACGCACTGGATGTTGTCACAAGTGTCCCTATCATCACAACTTTGACAGCCACCTGTCGACAACTGAAACATTAAAAAATCTCTTTATTAAATAATTTTCGGATTATTCTTCTTAATATACAGTTTATTATTGTCAGTATTTTATTGACAATACACTTTTTTTTAAATATTTTGTGTTTATGAAACAAATAGTTTTATTAAGATATGGTTAACGATTTCTATTTTTTAGGAAATATAGAAAACCCTCAGAAAGGTTGCCTTAAATTTTGAGGCATAAAAATAACTGCAGCCACTGTTTTTTCCTTCCTGTGAGGTCGTTAGACTCGATTAAATGGGTTCAAATTACAGCCACTTATCTCCACCTGGTTAGATGGTTTTTACCCGAGGTAAATGAAAAGTACATTTCATTTTTGCACCATATGGCCTATTCTTTGTTGGTGTGCTGTTAAACCACACAAACAAATAAATAGATTAATAGATAAATTTTGACGATATGGAAAAAGCAACAAGTTTTTGATTTTTTAAAAAGAAATGATAATGAAAATCTGGAAACAAAGTGATCCCCCGAAAACATTAATCACAACACAACTACATGAAAAGTGCAGAATCGGTCTGATTGAGTCTGTACACGAGAGACAAGGAATAAGTGCAACCCTAGCACCGGCTTGAACGGTACTAAATTCTCAATACTTAATAATGCTGGCATAAATGATCCCGAAGAATAAAAATATTACAACAGGAAAATATAACAACAATAAAGTGAAGTACGGGGCAACTTTTTACAGCTGCATGAAAAACAATTGTGTTTCAGAAAAAGGAAAAAAAGACAAAAGATTGAACAAACAAACTATTTTTGTTATTCTTTAACACTTACATCTTCACCATGCATGTCTGATCTTTTAATATATACGCACGATTCGCCAGGACGAGCCACGCGGTTCTCGTGCTGACTTGAATGAAGTTCACATAGATTATAAAGCCGTTTATAGTTGACAGCGGAACAGCCGAAAAGTGACGAACATTCCTCTACACATAGTTTGACAGTGATTCCATTGACGATATACAAAATAGAACTAGACGATGTATTCGTTTTAAAACTAGTAATCCTGAAGTTTACTACAGCACTTGCTTCATATATAATCAGCACAAAAATATACACATAAAATAATGCCATTTTCCCATTTGCTTTTTCTAAACAGTAAGAGAATTGAATCGCAACAGCTTTTTAAAAACTAACATTTCACGCTAATGTATGGATTTTAAAGACAAAACACTACTTTATGTACAGTTAATAATTTATGTTCACATTTTGATAAAATCAGTCCGTCATAAACTATGGCCGTTATCAGCACATTGTACATTAACAAGTTTATAGTTTTCACCAGTTAAAAAGCATGTCTTATTGATTTGCATTTTGAACTGTTTTGTTCTGTATATAAATATTTCATTAAAATTAAAAACATACTGTTGTTATAGATATATATGATATTTGATGTCCTGACTATACAGTTAAACAGTTTTTTATGAAAGGTATACATTTCAAACTTTAAAAATTCACTGACTTATAGAGAATGCTTTTCAAAAGAGCAGTAAATCCTAAAATTCATCCCTTTTAACTTAAGAAAAAAGATTTATTAACCTTTTTGTTTAAGTCAATTGTCAAAAATGTCGTATTCTTTGCTACTTTGCTTTTATCATACTGTCAAGCATTGAGAAAAAAGAAAATAGATTTGCTTTCTCTTTCCTTCAGTCCCGATGTCAATGTAACACTGTCACAATAACTTATCATTGCTTGTGTCGCATTGAACCGAAACAGTATAACAACAATTAGAGCCATGACATATTCTAACCATATGATAAACAAGATCATCAAGGAAAGACGACGTTCAAAGAACGCAACCCCTACACGACCCAGCAACAAAACCTGTCCGGGGAAAGCCCGCATTGCTGGATAGTTCTATCAAATCAACGTAGAAAATTGGGCATAATTCTGCAAATGTTCTTATCAGTAGTCTATAACAAGTGACCCCAGAGGTTCGGCAAATATTAACCCTAGATGTATAATTTATACAAATTTTGTCAACAAGACTATGCTACATGACACATGTTCAAACTGTAGGCCAAGTAGTTTCACAAAATAAGATGTTGATGATTGTGTTTTCTTATACAAGACTTCAGCTACTTAACGACCCCGCGGCGGGACCAAAACTGACCCAGGGGCACAATTTATAGCAGTCTGGTAACGGTCAATAAGGCAAACTAACTGCTTACTAAATATCTAAGCTCCAGACATTGTGGTTTCACACGATAAAACTTAAATGTGTTTTCCCATATTTGTCTTTATAAATCAAGTTATCGCCGAGCCGGTGCCAATTTTGATCCCAGGGGGGCCCATACCTGTGTTTTGCACATCATCTTATATTTCCAATATTTTTGCTTTTCTTTCTACCACATCAAAAAATACAGAGCGGACACGAAATTTTGAAATGATCTTGGACTTGATCTCGTCTCATTATAGTCATTATTTCTGCGGAGTAGTCTCAATTTCCTTTCACTGGTTCAAAAGATACGGACCGGACAGATAGACGGACGGACGGACAGACAACGAGGTTTATAACAATATACGTCGAAATTATTTGGTGTAAAAGTATTCAATTAATTAAGACATCGAGTATTCCAAACCATCAGTAATGATGATATGATATGAATCAAAATCATATCAATTAATTCTCATTAGAAACAATTACATTGAAACACTTTGGCTAAAATCTTGTAAACTCATGTAATATGTGGTGGTCCAATACAGCATACGTGACAAAACAATAATTAAATCTCAAGGTTTGTTAACATATCGTGGCTTGGTCCGCTTACAAAATAATCAAAAGTATACTGTTGGTTTAACTATAATTCTTAACTGTAAAAGGTTACATTGATGCCAATTTGAAAGATTAGTCAAAGGCAGACGGAGTAAAATGATATAAGAACAGAATTGTTCTGTTCTGTTCTATCTTGTGATCCCCGAAATCGATATAAGCCAGTTCCAAGCTGAAGATGGTCAATTCCATTAAGGGTGTTAATCAGATTAAGAGATTAATACACGACAGGGAATGACCGGAAGATGATAATCGGCCAATTAAAGGATAATGACCCGGGAGTTATTATTTATTCATGACCGATTATCGCTTTCTTTAAAGTGTACAAATATTAATAACTGTATTAGCTCTAGTTTTTTCGATCGCTTTATATTTTCTGGCATTTATAATTCTATTTCAAGAGCGCCCACTGAAGCTTAGACACAGAATTGCTTCCCTTTATGGTTGTCAAGTGACTTTGGTCATCGGTTTTTTTTCAAAGGAAAAACCTTTTTCACATATACGTTTCAGTAAAACTGTGCTTTGTTTCATTATCCCTAATAAAGTACTTGTTTTTCACTTTCAGCGGGCTTATTTTGATTCTTCTCGAATCTTAGTTTTAATTATGTATGTACCAAGTGTACACGTATAGAGTTCAGTGGTGTAAGGCCGTGCACGGCAAAATGCTTTCAGAATGTCAATGGTCAAGCTATAGGCGAATAACCATCTTATTGAGATTTCTTTAACAGACTGACTTACAGACAATGTGTCTTGTATTTTAAAATATCATCCAAAAAATTGAAATTCTTCCAAAAATACTTTTATTAATGATTCATCAAGGATGTTTTCATATATTCATAGCAGGACTGGCGTCAGCAAAGATTTGTTTTTGTCAGACAAAAAGAATATCTCATTATTGTTTTTAATTGTTAATTTGTATGATTTGGCATAACATACAACAAAAGCCCAACAGTCAGATCTGATTTCAAAAAGATGTTTTTTTATAATATGAAAGCAACTCAAATTTATAACAAAATATAGAAAACAGTTGCCAATATTCAAATTATATTTTAGATGAATCTTATGTGTGTTTTTTATGCTTTGAATGCAGCTCAAAAAGTCTAGAAACCATTTGCCAATTTTCAAATTGTTAAGCACATGCATTGTAAATAATAACACGAATTAATGAAGAATGTTAAATCATGATTAAACTTATTCACGTGATATTACACAAAAACACAAAATGAAAATATATTGTTGAATGCTGAATATAAAAATACATGTTGTTGTTGTTGTTTGTTGGACTGTTTATGTTTGAAGCATTAAACAACATTCGTGGTACTAAGCAGCTACGCATATCGGAATGTTGGCAAAATAATAAATCTAAAATAAAAGTAAAACTTTCGGTTTTACGCTGGTGAACATTGTATTCTCATGAATATAAATACATTATCGTATGATTGTATAATTGTGATCATGGTTTATTTTTAAAGATATATATTTACAGGATAATTTCAGTTGGCAGTTTAGAAAGACTTGGAATGCAAATGAAACACTTCATTAGTACCATCTTATACAAAGGTTGATAATAACATAAGTGTAAATGATAATTTGCAACTGTATTTGACATTCTGTTCATGCTCATGCCTAACGTCTCGTCACGTTGGCGCAGTAACGGGTTAATTCCTTTTCAACTATATAATAAGTTGACCCGTTTCTGCACTAAGGCGACGATCTATGACCAGTAACACGTGTTATAACTGAAAAATAATAACAATGATAAATACAGTTATAATAGTGATATATTATTCATGAAAATATAGAATCATTAACGATAATTATACAATGCTTTCTGAACAACAAGGACTACATCAACAATAGAAACAACAATTTAATTCAAGTTACAACGTATACGATTTGGTTTAAACATATTTTATTCGATATATTTACATTATGACACAACACATTTGGGCTTGGGCAGAAAGCTATGAAAGCTTATGAGTGTCCTGTCCCATATAAGATTTGAATATCATTCATTCTGAGACAGGAAATAGTGAAAGGATAAATGTCCTAACCCGATTTATACAATTTCTATATGATTTAAGTAACCAAATAACTAAACAATTATACAAGTATAATATTATCATTATTATTATTATTAATGGCCTGAGCAAAGAATTAAGCAAAGTACAGCGTATAAAAAGTATTTCAAATACATGGGACAAACGGTAAAACTTGAAATGGCGTCACAAATTAGAAATGAGGGCAATGTACTTTTTGAAAATAGAAAGTAGGATAAATAAATCGAGTTTAACATAACATTTAATGCCCTATTATATGGTATAAACAAATTTTGAAGAACAAATTAGATTTCTGGTTCATCTCAATTCTCAGTTTACGCGTGCGTCTGACGTTTTAATTGCATGCAAGAAAAAAATCAAGAAAACATCAATTTAGTTACCGTTAATCATGATTATATATCATCATGAACAATTATTACAAAACATGCTTAAAATTTGAAGACTTGTCCAAAATGAACGCAAGTTAAACATATACATGTACATTAAACGGATTCGACTGAGGTATTTTGACCTGACGGTACTGTCAATTTATTCTTCCAAATGGTTATTCTTTTTTATGGAGGTTCAAGTACCAACTGCTCGTACGCAATATTTCAGGATATCCATTTTTTCTTGAAACCTCATTTTTATTATGCAGTGACATTAAATGAAAAGCTTTTTAACGTTTTGAACTCAAATCTGGCAATTAAACGCACTTAATATATATTCATAATAAAATGCCTAATATATTTCTCTCTTCTTTTTATGCATTTTTACGTATTATATACCCCTATGTAAGATATTTAAATTGCCTGTTGTTTCAGGATTTTTTAAGGGGTGGGGCGCTCAGTGGCGTACCTATTAGTTTATCTAAGGAGATTGTTATGCAACCAAGAATAAAGAGCACCAATGTTTAATGTCAACACTGGTCTCTATTGAAATTGCGTTTCATAAATCAGAACACAAATAAATGACTCTGAAGGATTTACATCAATAAATTTTGTTCATTGGTATCGTGTAAGGGTATAAAGCATTATCTTATTTAAAATATTTATAACATTCATCAACAGTTAAATTATATTGGTTAAATAATCTTTTAGTCGATTATAACTATAAAATAGTTTCGAATTCGAACACAAATACACAACAAACATTTCTGTTTAATTCTGCAGCGCCATAGCGTGTTTTAATCCGATTATAATCAAGGATTTAGCGAGAAATGTCAGGTTCAGGTGACAGACAAACAGACAGACAAATCAATCGCATGGCAATATATTCACCATCTCCAAATTTGATAGAATATAAGATAATCTTAAACGGCTTTATGATAAGACAAAGGTGACAAAATAGCGATTTTACGGATTTTAATTTTACTCTGCTGAAAAACATAAAAGAGCCTGCTGTTAAGCCAGGTGCATAAACTGTTCGATATGCTCAGTTTATATTTGAAAGACCTGTGAAATTATTACGTATGTTTTCTTATTGTTTTGCGTAATTGACATTCTGTTTCGATTATGCTTTCTAATCATGCGATGAAATATTTTGCTTGTATTTCAGCCGAGTTGTATGTTATGTAACTTAAAGCTTGTACATCAATGATTTTACACGGCACTTTGCTTCATATTACAAAACAACTTCAAACGGTTATCTAATTTTTTATGTTCAAAGAGATCAAATTCAACAGAAAATCATTTAAGTAATGAATCAAGAAAAGCAAATAATTACATAACGATATAGTAATATTCCATAGTTCCTCTGCGTATATTTACCAAACCATTTTGTTTTCAATTTAACATGGTACAATATTCAAGGTTGTAAGAAGAATCAAGAATGTATTAATGTTGTCTGTTATAAATAGTTTCATTCTCTTACAGTTACGAAAATAACAATTAGGAGAGAAACGAATGAAATTTTCGTTTAAACGAAATAATCTTTTTCCCCCGAGTCATTTAGCTGGTAGAAAAAAGATTTTTCCTTTTCTAAGACACTAACTATTCATGTGAAAGTATCATGTAACAAATTCACCCATCTTGTATAATATGGAAAACAGGACAAGTTATGGTTCCCGGGCCGAGTTTAAAGAGGTTAATGTACTTTACATATAGTTATCGCAAATTAAATGTTTCAAAATGAATTAACACTGTCATACTTTTCATCTGGTATTTCTCAACTTTCGGTTTATTTACGCTAATCGTGTATCATTAATAAACGAAACATTCAGAAAAATTGTCGTCAGAATTATTCCTAAATCGTTTTCCATTATACACCAACAATCTTTGTAATAAATGAAAAATATAATGCCAATAAAGATAATTTGGAAACCCTGATTTTAGTATTTTAATGTTTTTTTATCTTATGAAACTAAAATATTACGATAAACGGTTTTCATGTAACTTTCTAGAAACACTTTAATTATCAGAACTCTTATACTGTTAAATATTTCGTGTCATAAATCTTATGATGCCACGTGCCCGTTAACACGTGCGCGTTTACCTTTTCCCTGCTGAAACAAAGACAAAAACATTGTTTACATATATTTAGTAAGCATCCATACAATGTATCAGCAAAATTTTCATAATTGATATTTTGTAAATTGGCAAAACTAATGTAGTATTGTAAGTGTTTCTTTTTTTCTTTTTTGTGTTGTAATTGTTTTAATTAGTAACATAAATCTTTGAAGTATACTATGCATTAGTTATAGCAACAAGTTTTGAGAAGTGAAGGTCGTTGACTTCCAACCACTTGTCTGAAATAATGCACGGGTAAAGCTGGAAAATCGACATATAACGTTTATTGTGTTGATGCAACATTAAACCCAACTAAAAAAGAATTTACAAGTATATTAAAAATAAATGCATGTATAGACATTATATTTATCGCCTATAAATGAAAAACATATTTCATTCAGCGATTACTTGCAAGCAATATCGTAATTTTACTTACTATAAAGACAGTTGCAATGCAGTTCAGTCGAATGAAATTCAGTCGAAGTAAAAAGCTATACATTATTAAACGTGGGTGGCGCACATTTACGAATGCGAATAAATCATTTTCATATCAAAAAGTTATTTTCTTAATTGTTCTCAATAAATTCCATTTATTTTTCAACATGTGTTGTCAATCGCAGAGATAAGTAGATATTTTTCTGAACTAAATTTATGTGTTTGTGCTTTCCCAATTTAACTTTATAGTTTTCAAAACAAGACTATATGTTGCAGTTTTTCCTGGCATGTTTAACAGATATTACGATGTATTTTATTTTACAGATGTTAAAATGCAAAAATGCATGTTGGAAACTGTAACAATACAATACATTTTTTAAACATTAAACTACGTAACGACAAGGCCGAGTGGTTACCGCTTCGGACTAGTAAACTTGGGATCGCTATTCACAACATATTCAATTTTGGGTCATTTTCCACAATTAGAATTATTATCCTTGAAAAACTGAAATTTTGATACCAAATATAAATATGGCCCATGTTTATGTATAGGTTAGTGTTTAATAATATGCATTAACAAAAATTATTGGTCAAGCCTGCCGCAGGCAGGCGACCAATTATTTTTGTTAATGCATATTATTAAACATTAACCTATTTAATGATCAACATTATTTTTTTCAACTAACAACAAGGCATTTCTCTAAAACACCTATAGCTCCGCCCTTTCGCTCTACAACATGTCTACACCTTGTCAAGTTGCTAACATGTCACATTTAGATAAGCTAAATAAATGGCCCAGGCACATTTTTTACTGAAATGTCACAGAATTTATACTTTATAATTATAAATGGAAAATGTGAGAAAAAAATACATTAGAGATTATTCATTGATACAAATTCGTTACTAGCTTCAAGTTATTCACTATCATTTAAAATCCCTATTGATTTGCTCATTTGAAAAACAGTTCATTTTTTGTGTGAAGGGGTCCATTTTCAATGAGTCTTCCAGCCAAAAAATGTAATCATTGTATTCTTGATATCAATGATTGTTAATGCAGTTTATTCCTATCAAGTGAAAGAAAAAAATGTTTTGGTTACTTTTCTATAAAATATAAAGTTTAAAACAGTCAGCAATTTATAACAGTCATTTTTCTTAGAGTTCAAAGGATATAAAAAAAGTTAATATGCAATCATTTGTCTCTGCGTACCCAACATGTATTATCTATGTAATAAATCAGTTGATTGTATCCTTACATTTAGAAACACCTGACCTCGACTAATGTTTTTTATGTTGGCATTGTTTTGCTAACCTTGACATTTTACAAATCAGAGTGTAAACCATACCTCTAACTCCTCCCTAATATAATGCATTATTGAAATTTGTTAGACTGCGGTTAGACGACAGATTAAGTGAATTTTATTTAGTTAGTACACATGAACCAAAGTTAGACAAAGCAGAAATTTGAAAAATACTACAATGTGATTGGACAAAAAATAATGTTGATCATTAAAACCAATGTGTATATTTTTTAATTCTGTTACACGATACCAAAACAAAAATGCTTTTGAAAAACATTAATGATAGCATTGTTGAAGCTTATTGGGCCTATCTGAATAATGATAACAAGAAAAAACAGTCATATAATATGTTGTGAGTAATGAAATGTTTTCTCATTTTGGAATATACATAAAGAAAAACTATTTAAGCCATATATTTGTAAGTTAAGAATGATGGAAAAATATAATAATGGGCTTCCAATGCCAGTTATAGTACGGTATTTCTGCATTATCCGGCAGAACTACCATTAAAAATTCGCAATGTTAAAATTGTCTGCAATAATTCCTTTCTTCACGTAGCTAATCAGGGGTTATGTTCATTCTAATGATAAATATAGAAAACAATTATCGAGACTCTCATAGCATCATCTGGTACTCATTTCTATAAAGTTGATTAATGTTTTTAAGTCACGACTTTCTACAAGAACAAAGGTAAGCTTACATAGAGTTACTGACAAGAATTTTATAATTGATATCTCTATAAAAGCCCTTTAAGCCTTCAAATGATTTTAGTGCCGATGTCCTGTTCCCCAAAAAATACTCTTTGTCTATATACCGGAGCCATCTTGTGCCTCTTTTGCATTTGGCGATATTTTCACCTATAATGATTAAGTATTTTGTATGGAAGTCAAAATACGCATTGTTTACATTTAACTACCTTGGTCATAAATTATTTCACATTCGGGATGATAAGCAACTTGCATGTTGTATACTTACAATATGTTAACATAATTAAACACTTGTTTGCCCTTTCTACAGAATTCATTCCTGACGCTTATTGTACTTTTAACATGTTTAGTTATCGCCTGGACAAAAAAATTAACAAGACTTGTCCACAGACAGCGGTCTCCACATTTGACAGTGCTGCATAGCAACATTGAAAAAGGAGCATAAATTTACAACAACAACAACAAATTATAATAATAATAATAATAATAATAATTTTACAATAAGCTGCTATTTTGAAGAAGTGGCGCCCTTTAATGACAATGAATATGTGTATCAAGTTTGAAGTAAATAGAATTTAATTGTTTCTGAGAAAACTGACCTTTACGTTAACCGACGTGGACAAGAGGGTCTTTACAACAGCTGATCATTGCTAGAAAAGGTCTGAGTGGTCATATTTTCAATACTTGTAGCATTCACATTACTTCAAAAAACACTTTTAGGTTTCCCGCAACTTTTCAGATATACGTTTCCCGTCATTTTCAGACATTTCTTGTATAGAGACCCTTTAACCCAGATCATGCAAACCGGTGCAAATACATTGCAATTAAATCTTTTTAAAGTATTTAACAATTAAACATTTCATTTTAGTTTGCGGTCTGCCCCACATCAAACAACGTCTTAGCATTAACACAATAATGCTTTCATTGCTTGAACACGGAATGTCGTTAAAAAGCCATTTTAAATGCAGTAAAATGTGAAGACCATCAAGGAAGCATGCTGATTTGATGTATTAATCTCTCACACAATTAAATTGTTCTTTGCAAGAATGCGTTCCAAGAGGTATACTAAAATTAACATTTTGATGAGCGTCCCAATTAAATTTTATGCAACCAGAAATGTAAAAATGCAACACGTTTTTTTAGTAAAAGAAATGATAAAATGATAAATTCCAAGCATAAGTTTAACATAACAACTGCTTTTTATATCCATTCTGTATCTACGTTGATGTAATACACTTATTTAATTATGAATTCTTGTACCTACAAACAGTAATTGTTATTTTTTGCTTAAGTATGCCTCGGCTGGCTGTCCATGCACTTTGTCAGACACGAACGGGAGCCCGAGCGAGAACCACCGACCTGCCATAAGCTTAACATATATGTTCTTCAGATGACAGAATCAAAAGTATCGGGCGAGACTCGAACCCGAGGAGCGAGGGGCCAGTGATTCAAAGAAATTGCCATAACAATTCGGTCAATAGGGCTTGGCTTCGCAGGTGTTTTCTGATGCTTTATTTTTACGGGCTGGAGGCAGGGGATAGGGCGGTGGTGCAGGGGTGTTGTTGTTTGGGTTTTACTAATTTTTCTTACTAATTCGTTAACCTATTTACGTATAAACTAATGTCGAGGAAATCAATTATCCACTCCATTTGCATAACTTGTAAACGGTCTCAAAATTTCCCTCTTGAACCAACCATGTAACAAACCGTTAATGCATTTATTCTATATCAATTTTGTTACAATTTTCACCCGTTAAAATTCGCTTAAGTCTTTAAAATGATACAAGGGTGCAGCAGGGATTTAAGAATAAGTATTATAGCCCATGAAAGTAAAAAAAAATGTGAAATATGTTATCCGGAGTTCGACAAAGTTTTCCCGGTACAAAATTTTACCGTTAAAGCTTCATGGTGTACTTTCGATCAACGTGTTGAACCTATTAATGATGCATTTATCCACTTTGACGCTGCAATTGTTTAATTTCGTTTGCATTCCCCCACTCACCTCCGCCCGGGATAAGCTACGAAATTCCCAAATATTCTTAATTCCGGGGTAAAGTCTACTGCATTCCACGCGAAAGTAGTTTGTACTTTAGTGGCAAATTGTGTAGACCTTGAGCTAAAAACGTTTATTAATTAGGCATTTTATAAACCAGCTACACAACAATAAAATAAGAATTTTATATAAACCATAAATTCTGAGCCTCAGGCTATTAGTACATCTGCTTTTTATCAATATTTCATTACATTCATCATTAAATTAGGGTTAATAAATAGCGATTAAGTGTTGAACGTTTAGCTTTTAATTTTTTTCAGCATTTTTTCAAGAAATTAATTTTTTTCCAAAAAGGATTTTCGCTTTGGTACCAATTTACATTCATTTATTATTAAAGAAGAAGGCAGATATATATTTCATTTTAAAAAAGAAATTAACAATTTTTTTTATTAAAAATTCATTTGTATAAGGTTTTTACGCATAGTGAAGTATATTTATTTAAAAAAGAAATTATTTTCTTCACGACGTCTGGAGATTTCATTGAACTATTAACCAGAATGCATTACTTGCGCCTTTCAATTAAAAAAACGTTCAATGTATTGAACGGCGAATGTGCCGATATATTTTTACTGTTCTATTCTTATTTAGGGAACATTCTCTATTAGGATGAAATTCATCTGCCGTAGGGTGTTAACTATATGAAATATGCCCAGGGGTATATTTTGTATGAGGGTGATTTTCTAACAGAACACATTTTATGCCAGTCAGAGATTTACATTTAAAGGTACATTTAAGGTATAAAACATTTTGTGTTTGACAAATGCTTACGTTCAACAACATACAAACAAACAAACAATTATATCATGGATTAGTATTTCCTTTACCCAATACACACCACTGTGTTTAAATTGAGTTATTTACTCAATCGGAAAAAGAAAGAAGATAGAAGCAAAGAAAAATAGGAAAATGTGAAATCTCTCAATAGGAATGAAAAAAGAGTGAAAATTGCAATTGTTTGATAGATTTGATTATAAGCATACCGTGTTCTATATTCAAAACTGAAAACACAATGGATTTGTTCCTTACTTAAGCAAAAGTAGAGTAAATTAAACATGTCAGAATAAAGATGAAACGATCTCACTTTTGTAAAGAATTTCTCAGAAATAGTTATGTATTCTATTAACCAACTACTACATAAATAATGAGAACTATTCACGTAATGTTTTCAGACTCCTTCAAAAGTTTATTATGAATAAATCAGAGAGTAAAAGAAAATATTTTTCTATGAGATGTAACAAGTCTTTTCTATGATCTATGGGTTTTATGTATCATGTCGATGAAACTGAATTTACAATTTTCACGTTATATTTTCGTTTTCCCAGATCTAATATTGAATACGTGGATAAATTACTTATTTTAAATTTTATATTTTATACAAACAAAAACCCTTAGATTTTCCGAAAAGGCAAGCATACAATAGTTTGTTTGTTTGTTTTTTTTGTTGTTGTTTTTTTTTGTTTTTTTTTTTATTAAATGTTGTTTTTTGCTCAGAAACACAAAAACACTTTTCTGCAAATTACACCGATTTTTTTACAATTTTCAAAACAACCTATAGCTTTCTGAACGGGAAAGTTAACCTTAAATAAACCAGGAACAATAAGTGGAAAATCTGAAATAAAACACTTATAGTTAGTGAGAAGGCAACATCGCTACAAATTTAATCAAATGTTCAATTCTGTTTACACGCAGGGTATATAGTAGTGACAGTTTTCCGTCTTTTAGTAAATTTAATTCATCACAAAGTTGATCTTTATCAGCTGATATTGACTCGAAAATTACAAATTGAAGGGAGCAAAAGCTTGGATGTGGTAATAGAGCTTCTATCTGCTGGAAAAAAAAGATGGGGGAAACCTCTGTCATAGGTCGTTATACAGTTGATTAACTGGTACAATTACTTACTCATTTCATATTTTGCTTGATGTATATGATAATGTATAAGTATCTTAAATTATATTTCAGAAATTCGTGATGCTATAATTAGGTCTAAATGAGACTTTTCATGAAGTCGTTAACATTAGTTAACTCCGACTCCGCCTTCGTAAATAAGCTCTTAGCCATAAACCCTTTTTTCAAAATTACATTTACAATTTAAACAAATCTCATTTATACAGAAAACATATTTAAAGTAAGGAGAGACAAAGAAAGACCGAAAGTTATTAAAGTATGTTTGTTGAATATTTTACTTTTCTTTGTCAGTATTGTGATACTTTTACTACTTTTATTTATTTAATTTTTTCTTTTTTTTTTCCTTAAAGACACATTAGACATTGTTACACTTGGCCTTTAAAAGGTGGAAAAGCTGGTTTTTAAAACGAGTATGTTATGTTATGTTATGTAACTCTTATACTGTTAAATATTTCGTGTCATATATCTTATGATGCCACGTGCCAATTTACACGTGCCCGTTTACGCTTTCCCTGCTGAAACCAAGACAAAAACATTGTTTACATATATTTAGAAAGCATCCATACAATGTATCAGCAAAATTTTCATAATTGATATTTTGTAAATTGGCAAAACTAATGTAGCCTTGTGAGTGTTTCTTTTTTTCTTTTTTGTGTTGTTATTGTTTTAATTAGTAACATTAATCTTTGAAGTATACTGTGCATTAATGATAGCAACAAGTTTTGAGAAGTGAAGGTCGTTGACTTCCAACCACTTTTTTGAAATAATGCACGGGTAAAGCTGGAAAATCGCCATATAACCTATATTGTGTTGATGCAACATTAAACCAAACCAAACAAAGAATATACACGTATATTAAAAATAAATGCATGTATAGACATTATATTTATCGCCTATAAATGGAAAACATTTATTGTTGAATGCTGAATATAAAAGTATATGTTGTTATACAGTTTGTTGGACTGTTTATGTTTGAAGCATTAAACAACATTCGTGGTTCTAAGCAGCTACGCATATCGAAATATAGGCAAAATAATAGATCTAAAATAAAAGTAAAACTTTCGGTTTAACGCTGGTGAACATTGTATTTTCATGAACATAAATACATTATCGTATGATTGTATAATTGTGATCATGATTTATTTTTAAAGATATATATTTACAGGATAATTTCAGTTGGCAGTCTAGAAAGACTTGGTATACAAATGAAACACTTCATTAGTACCATCTTATACAAAGGTTGATAATAACATAAGTGTAAATGATAATTTGCAACTGTATTTGACATTCTGTTCATGCTCATGCCTAACGTCTCGTCACGTTGGCGCAGTAACGGGTTAATTCCTTTTCAACTATATAATAAGTTGACCCGTTTCTGCACTAAGGCGACGATCTATGACCAGTAACACGTGTAATAACTGAAAAATAATAACAAGGATAAATACAGTAATAATAATGATATATTATTCATGAAGTTAAAGAATCGTTAAAGATAATAATACAATGCTTTCTGAACACCAAGGACAACATCAATAAGACATGTTTGTAAAACATGTATGCCCCCTATTGGCAGCCAATAAGTCATGTTATCAGGTTATTATGACTGACTTTTGACCAAGTTACCAAAAAAATCAATAAGGGTTAATTACTGGTCATGACTAGTCACTAGGTAATTGTGACCGCAAAGGTTGTGTGCAGCAATTTTAAGACAAAGTTATTACAAATCTTACCAAATAATATATTCATAAATTTTATGAATCATGTAGGCCTCATTGACAGCCAAGTTGTTATAGAACATAAGACCTTGAAATGTGTAAACCAAAAGGATTTTTAGTTTAATAAAAAATATCAACCAAGGCAACTTGAGTTGTTGAGTTATTGGTCAGAAACAGTCTTTACATACAAGGTCGATATGACATTGATATTTGGCCCTTAAATCAATAGGGTTTATCTACTGGCCAAGATCAATGCACCAGTGAAGTTTGAACGAAAAGGGGCCTATGCGTTGTGATATTGATCAGAAATCGTTGTTACCTATAAGGTCAACGTGATCTTGACCTCTGACTCATTAACACCAAAATCCATTGAGGTCATCTTCTGACCAAAAGCAATGCATATGTAAAGCTTGAAGGTCAAGGGTCCATGGGTTGTCCAGTTATTGCTAGAAAACCATTTTGAAATACAAGGTCAATGCAATCTTGACCTTTGACCCCCTGACCCCGAAATCAATAGGGTCACCTACTGGCCAAGACCGATGCACCTACACAATTTAAGGGCCAACAGCCCATAGCTTGTCAATTTATTGATCGGAAACCGTTTTTACCTACAAGGTCAATGCAACCTTGATCTTTGACCCCTTGACCCCAAAATCGATAGGGCATCTTCTGGTCAAGTCCAATGAGCCTATCAAGTTTGAGGGCCAACAGCCCATGGGTTGTCGAGTAATTGATCGGAAACTGTTTTTACTTATAAGGTCAATGTGACCTTGACCCCTTGACCCCAAAATCAATAAGGGTCATGAACAATCATCATACCAAGTTTGAAGTTCCTTGGCCTAAGTGTTCTTTAGTTATTGATCGGAAACTGTTTTACCTACAAGGTCAATGTGACCTTGACCTTTGATCCCTTCGCCCCAAAATCAATAGGGGTCATCTGCTGGTCATGAACAATCATCATACCAAGTTTGAAGTTCCTAGGCCTAAGTGTTCTTTAGTTATTGATCGGAAACTGTTTTACCTACAATGTCAATGTGACCTTGACTTTTGACCCATTGATCCCCAAATCAATAGGGGTCATCTACTGGTCATGACCAATCACAATACCAAGTTTGAAGTTTATTGGTTTTACCGTTCTTAAATTATCAATTTGAAACCATTTGGTCTACGGACCGACCGACCGACAGACATATGCAAAGCAATATATCCCCTCTTCTTTGAAGGGGTGTCATAACAATAGAAACAACAATTTAATTTAATTCAAGTTACAACGAATATAATTTGAATCACATTCACAGATAGGAAATAGTGAAAAGATAAATGCCCTATCCCGATTTATACAATCTCTATTTGATTTAAGTAACCAATAACTAAACAATTATATAAGTATAATTATTGTTATTTTTATTTTAAATGGACTGAGCAAAGTAGTAAGCCAAGTACAGTGTATAAAAAGTATTACACATATCTGGGACAAACGGCAATCTTAAATACTAATAGCGTCACAAGTTAGAGAAAATTGAGGGCAATGTACTT
Source organism: Ruditapes philippinarum (assembly GCF_026571515.1). Lineage (NCBI taxonomy): Eukaryota > Metazoa > Mollusca > Bivalvia > Venerida > Veneridae > Ruditapes > Ruditapes philippinarum. Next base: position 27,565 of record NW_026856211.1, read on the forward strand.
TTTGAAAAGAGCAAAATAAATAAATCGAGTTAAACATGACATTTAATGCCCTATTATATTGTAAAGACCAATTTTAAAGAACAAATTAGATTTCTGGTTTATCTCAAGTCTCAGTTTATGCGTGCGTCTGACGTTTTAATTGCATGCAAGAAAAAATCAAGAAAACATCAATTTACCAACTTAGTTAACGTTAATCATGATTTTATCACAATGAACAATCATAAAAAAATGCTTAAAATTTTAAAAAATTGTGTCGAAAATGAATGAATTTTAAACATATGTATCAAACGGCCTCGTCTGGGGTCTTTTGACGTGACTGAATTTTTTTTTTCAAATTATGGAGGTCCGTTTGAAATTTCAGAATATCCGCTCACTCAGTTTTTTCCTGAAACATCATTTTTTATTATGCAAAGTTACATAAAATGAAAAGCATTTAAACAATTTTAACTCAAATCCGACAATTAAACGCACTTAATTAATATATCTTCTTAATAAAATGCTTCGTGTATTTCTCTCTTCTTTTTTATATATTTACGTAATATATACCCCAGCTGATCTATGTTAGATTTTTTAAAAATTGCCTGCTTTTTTAGGATTTTTTTAGGGGGGTGGGGCGCTCAGTGGAGTACGTCTTAGTTTATCAAAGGAGATTGTAATGCAATTTAGAATAAACAGCACCAATGTTAATTGTCAACACTGTGCTATATTCAAATTGCGTTTGACAAAGCAGAACACTATATTTAGCAATTTTTACAACATTCATCAACAGTTAAATTATATTGGTTCAATAATCTTTTGGTCGATTATAACTATAAAATAGTTTCGAATTTGAACACAAATACACAACAAGCATTTCTGTTTAATTCTGCAGCACCATAGTGTATTTTAATTTGATTATAATCAAGGATTTAGCGAGAAATGTCAGGTTCAGGTGACAATGGCAATATATTAATCATCTTCAAATTCGATAGAATATAAGATAATCTAAAACGGCTTTATGATAAAACAAAGCTGACAAAAATTTTGCTCTGCGGAAAGTCATAAAAGAGCCTACTGTTAAGCCAGGTGCATAAACGATTCGATATGCTCAATCTATATTTGAAAGACCCGTGAAATTATTACGTATGTTTTGTTATTGTTTTGCATAATTGACATTTTATTTCGATTATGCTTTCTAATCATGCAAAGAACTATTTTGCTTGTATGACAGCCGAGTTGTATGTTATGTAACTTAAAGCTTGTACATCAATGATTTAACACGGCACTTTGCTTCATTTTACAAATCAACTTCAAACAATTATCGATTTTATTTTCAACCTCAAAGAGATGAAATTCAACAGCAAATCATTTTAGTAATGAATCAAGAAAAGAAAATAATTACATAACGATATAGTAATGTTCCATAGTTTCTTTGCGTAAATATTTACCAAACCTGTTTTTTTTAATTTAACATGGCACATTAATCAAGATTGTAAGAAGAATCAAGAATATATATTACCATAATGTTGTCGGTTATAAAAAGTTTCATACTCATTTTAGAGTGAACCGAATGAAAATTTCGTTTAAACGAAATAATATTTTTCCCAGGAGTCATTTAGCTGGTAGAAAAAAGCTCTTTTTTCTTAGATACTAACTATTCATGTATTAATATCATGTAACAAATGCCCCCATCTTGTATAATATGGCGAACAGGATTAGTTGTGGTTCCCGGGACGAGTTTAAAGAGGTTAATGTACTTTACAAATAAATATAGCAATTAAATGTTTCAAAATGAATTAGAAGTGTCATACTTTTTATCTGGTATTTCTCAACTTTCGGTTTATTTACGCTAATCGTGTATCATAAATAAACGAAACATTCAGAAAAATTGTCGTCAGAATAATTCCTAAATCGTTTTCCATCATACACCAACAATCTTTGTAATAAATAAAAAATATAATGCCTATAAAGATAATTTGTAAACCATGATTTTGTAATATTCCTTGTCTTATTACACAAAAAAATAAGATAACCGTTTGTACATGTAACTTCAAAGTTGATAGAAATACTTTGATTCTCAGAAATCTTATACAGTTAATTGTAACGTTTCATAAATCTTACGATGTCACGTGCCCGTTTACCCTTTCCCTGCTCGAACCAATAACGATTGGCCGCCTGTGTCACCAGTTCAGAGCTCGAACAGCCGTGCAGTCTGACCAGGCTCTATATTGTGTAAAGCTCAATGATTGTATGAACGAACTGATCCAAATTGAAAAGATCTGAAATAATGCACGAAAAAGCACCTAATGCACGGAAAAGCACCTGTCGTCTTTCTCGTAAAGCAGGAAAATCGTCATATGAAGTATATTGTGTTGGTGCGGTGTAACATCCAACAAAAAAGAATATGCGTGTATATTAAAAATTAGACATTACATTCATAACTTATAAATGGAAAACATATTTCATTTAGCGATAACTTGCATGGAATATCGTAATTTTACTTATTATGCAGACAATTATAGCAAAGACAGCCGCAGTAAAGAACTATAAATTGTAATGGAACTTGTGTGGCGCACTTTTACGAATGCGAATAAATCATTTTCATATCAAAAAGTTATTTCCTTAATTGTTCTCAATAAATTCCATTTATTTTTCAACATGTGTTGCCCATCGCCGAGATAAGTAAATCTTTTTCTAACCTAAATTTATGTGTTTGTGCTTTCCCAATTTAACTTTATAGTTTTCAAAACAAGAGAAAATGTTGTAGTTTTTCTGGCATGTTTAATACATGTAGTTATTACAAAAGTTTTTATTTCACACATGTTATAATGAAAACAATCATGTTGAAAACTAACAATAACAGACATTTTAACATTAAAGCTACATTAAATAAATATGTAAAAATATTCTTGCCGTCGGCCTAAAAACCAAGCATTCTACAGTTTTATTAACCTTTTTAACAGTATCGTTGTAAATCTCATCAAATTTAACATGCAAATGAATACTATAATCAGCTCGTGAATGCGCTACGTCACGGTGTTATAGTTGCTATCCGGAACACAGCAAATATAAGATTTTCTTGTGAAAACGCCCTTTAACTGTTAAAAGTTTCACGGTGCACTAGGCCTGTGATCAGAAAAAAATAATCATCTCATAAAAAAGATTAAATTTGTATGAAAATATCCGTTACAATGCGGAAATATACCGTTAAATTAGGACTGCTACTTATGTTTAACATTGATGTATGGATGATCTGAAGGCGGAGTTTCTCATGTTAACAGAAATTGTACTTCCGAATTCGCCACAATGAGATTGCACATTTGTATGCTCATTAAACTCATTTTGGTTGTCTAAACATCAAAATAAGATTTGTAGTCGATATGAAACCCAATTAATTAATGAAATGTCGGTATTTCTATTTTTATGAAATTTATTAAATGTAACTTTAAGCTAAGTTGTGGAATGTCCGAGTAGTTTAAGCGTCGGACTGGTAATCTTAGGATTGCTATCCGTGTGGGTTCAAAGTCCTTCAGGGGCGGCCGTTGTTTCCTAAAACAATACACTTTATACTCATTTACTGGCTGATTCCTGGAACGGATTTGCGAGCGTGTCGATAAGCTTATAGCTTGTAACCAAATCGAACTAAAATAAATTCTGTATAAACCACTATTATAATATGATTGACAAGATCAACAAGATTCCTAGTAGCAATTGATTCTATTTACATGTAAACATGCAACCAGTGCAATCCTAGCTCAACAGGCACATTTTAAATATGGTGTACAATGCAAGTCTTTGCAATCTGTACGTGGTATTGGTGTGATTATAATTTAACACGGCATATGCAAGTACAACTTCCTCCTGTCCTTGTAGTTAAAATTGGATGCCTTATGATTAAATGGCTTTAAATCAAATAACACCATTTTTATTCAAAAGTTCACTTTTATTCAGTTTTAACCGGTTTTGAGATGTTTGAATGATAAGGAAACGCAACATTGGTGTCATGTGAAGACACATACATAGCCTTGACCTAATTTCTGATTACTAAACAACAATTAAGTATTTCATTTCTATGAAGAAAAAGCTGGGGTATGTTGACGGCAAACTGACAAAGTCATTGATCACAATGCAACTAAAAGAGATTCCAACTCATTTAAAGAATAAACACGAATACATAATTCTGTTAATACTCATTTAAAGAATTAATACGAATCCATAATTCTGTTAATACTCATTTAAAGAATTTAAACGAATACATAATTCAATTAAAACATATTGAAAGCAGTCGGACACATACAATGTCAGAAAAACTTTATTGTAATTTTAACTATTTTTAACGAATATATATGAGCACATGAAATCAAAATATTTCTATTTTGGCAGCATTTCTAAAAGGAGTTGTAGATATACTTATTTGTACTTTATGGTGTTTGCTTTGATAAATAATTCACAGAGTGGAAATTAAACAGATAAAATTCTTTCATCAGTATAGAAGTATTCAAATAGAATTCATCTGGCTAATGGGAAATTATATTTTGATATTTTTTACTATGAAATGAACAAATACAATTTCAAGTGATATCGAGGAGCATGAGATAAAATTATCTTATTATTACAACATATTATAATAAATTCAATATAAAAAAAGTATTATTATGATAAGCATGCTTTTACTTTTAAGTTTGTTAATGATAGATAAGCGAAGTGTTTTTAACAGTAATTCATACAAGTTAGATTAACAAAATTGTATGCATTTGAAAGAAGAGTTTTCTGGCTTTCCTCAAGTTAAATATATTGCTCATGTCTAAAAATGTAATTTGAAATTATACCTTGATCAATAATGAATTCGAATTTAGAAACCATTTTAAATTAACTATTTATCAAACATTTTTTTATTTGTAAAAAAACTAAAAGAAAATACAGAACTGGTTGTTGTTTACTTGTATGCCTTCTTAATAGTAATTTGCTACCGTTTGCTGTATAATTTCCTTCATAATAGGGCTTCACTATGATTATTTTGAATTATTTTTTGTACATCGAAATAGTAAAGATGATCGCAAATTTCTGAATTAATTCTTCCAATGTATAAAAGGAACTCGATCAAATAAAAAACCCTAGGGGCATAAATTTTAATTTTAATGTCTAACATAACTGGGGCATTTAAAACAGAACGGTATGCGAAATATAATTAAGAAATATACCATTGTATTTTTGGTGATATTCTTGGTCCGATTTCAGTGAAAACCGTTGAAATACTGTTCAATTATTTTATGATTTCCAGCAATTAGAATAATTATCCTTGAAAAACTGAAATTCTGATACCGAAATACCGGTATGGCTGAAATATGTCCAATGAGTATCTTTTCGGATACTATGATAGGATACCAAACCAAAAAGCTTTTGGAAAACTTTATTGATAGCATTGTTGAAGCTTATTAGGCCTCTATGAATAATGATAACAAGAAAGACAGGCATATAATACGTCGTGAGTAATCGAAAGTTTTCTCATTTTGGAACCGTACATCTGTGATAAAGCCATATATTTGTATGTTTCAGAATGCTGGAAAAAGATAATATTGAGCTTCCAATGCCAGTTATAGAACAGCATTTCTGCATTATCCGACAGAACAGTAGACCTAGCTACCACTAAGAATTCGCAATGTTAAAATTGTCTGCAATTATTCCTTTCTTCACGTAACTAAACAGGGGTTATGTTCATTCCTAAGATAAATATAGAAATCAATTATCGGGAACTCTCATAGCATCATCTGGTACTAATTTCTATATAGTTGATTAATGGTTTTAACTCTCGACTTTATACAAGAACAAAGGTTCGCTTACATAAAGTTATTGACAAGAGTTATATAATTGATATCTCTTTAAAGGCCTATTAAGCCTTCAAACGCTATGGATTTTTATTTTCAAAAGATTTTTAGTGTTGATGTCTTGCTACAATTTCCGCAGAAAATACTCTTTGTCTATATACCTAAGCCATCTTGCGCGTCTTTTACGTGTTTCATTTTGGCAATACACTTATAGTACACTTATAATGATTTAGTATTGTGTATGAAAGTCCAAATTGTTTTAGTTAAGCTACCTTTGTCACAAAGTATTTCACATACGACACTTTTTTTTCTATAGATAATAAGCAACTTGCATGTTCTATATATACATTATGTTAACATCATTTAACAATTGTTTGCCCTTTCTACAGAAGAAAAAATAATCATTCCTTGGGCCCATATTGTGCCTTTAACATGTTGAGTTATAGCATGTACAAAAACTTAACATGAATATCCGCAGACAGCGCGCTCCATTTTTCTCAGTGATGCATATTTAAACAAAAGCACTTAGAAAAAGGAGCACAAATTCGCAAAAAAAATCATTTTACGATAAGTTGCCCTTTTTAAATGGCGTCTTTTATTGACAATAGCTCTGCTTTTTCTTCGAAAAGTGGAGCTAAAAAGAATATTCGGCCAAGAAAAACCTGTTGTGATCATTGCTAATTAATTTCTGAATGGTCCTTATATGCTGATATGTTTTCAATACTAAGTATTGTAGTATTCACATTACTTCAAAGCCACTTTTACGTTTCCCGCCATTTTTCAGACATTCCCGGTACGTTTCCCTCCATTTCATTTTACAGACATTTCTTATAGACCCTATAACCCAGATCATGCAAGCCGGTGCAAATACATTGCAATTAAATATTTTTACAGTATTTAACAATTAAACATTTCATTTTAGTTTGCGGTCTGCCCCACATCAAACAACGTCTTAGCATTAAAACAATAATGCTTTCATTGCTTGAACACGGAATGTCATTCGAAAGCCATTTTAACTGCAATAAATGTAAAGACCTTCAAGGAAGCATGCTGATTTAATGTATTAATCTCTCTCACAATTAACTTGTTCTTTGCAAGAATGCGTTCCAAGAGGTATTCTAAAATTAACATTTTGATGAAAAAGCGTCCCAATTAAATTTTATGCAACCAGAGATGTAAAAATGCAACACGTTTTTTAGTAAAAGAAATGATAAAATGATAAATTCCAAGCATAATTTTAACATAACAACTGCTTTTTATATCCATTCTGTATCTACGTTTATGTTATACACTTATTCAATTATGAATTCTTGTACCTACAAACAGTATTTGTTATTTTTTGCTTGAGTATGCCTCGGCTGACTGTCCATGCACTATGTCAGACACGAACGGGAACCCGGGCGGGAACCACCGACCTGCCATTAGCTTAACATATATGTTCCTCAGATGACAGAATCCAAAGTATCGGGCGAGACTCGAACCCGAGGAGCGAGGGACCAGTGATTCAAAGAAATTGCCATAACAATTCGGTCAATAGGGCTTGGCTTCGCAGATGTTTTCTGATGATTTATTTTGACGGGCTGGAGGCAGGGGATAGGGCGGTGGTGCAGGGGGTGTTTTTGTTTGGGTTTTACTAATTTTTCTTATTAATTCGTTAACCTATTTACGTATAAACTAATGCCGAGGAAATCAATTATCCACTCCATTTGCACAACTTGTAAACGGTCTCAAAATTTCCCTCTTGAACCAACCATGTAACAAACCGTTTATGCATTTATTTTATATCAATTTTGTTACAATGTTCACCCGTTAAAATTCGCTTAAGTCTTTAAAATGATACAAGGGTGCAGCAGGGATTTAAGAATAAGTATTATAGCCAATGAAAGTAACATTTTTTGTGAAATATGTTATGCGGAGTTCTGCAAATACAAGGTTTTCCCGGTACAAAAGTTTACCGTTAAATCTTCATGGTGTACTTTCGATCAACGTGTTGAACCTATTAATGATGCATTTACCCACTTTGACGCTGCAATTGTTTAATTTCGTTTGCATCCCCCCACTCACCTCCGCCCGGGATAAGCTACGAAATTCCCAAATATTCTTAATTCCGGAGTAAAGTCTTCTGCATTCCACGCGAAAGTAGTTTGTACTTTAGTGGCAAATTGTGCAGACCTTGAACTAAAAACGTTTATTAATTAGGCATTTTATAAACCAGCTACACAACAATAAAATAAGAATTTTATATAAACCATAAATTCTGGGCCTCAGGCTATTAGTACATCTGCTTTTTATCAATATTTCATTACATTCATCATTAAATTAGGGTTAATAAATAGCGATTAAGTGTTGAACGTTGAGCTTTTAAGATTTTGATCAGCATTTGTTCAAGAACTTAATTCTTGCCAAAGGCATTTACCGCTTTGGTGTACCAATATTACATTCATTCTATTATTAAAGAATGAAGGCAGATATATATTTCATTAAAATAGAACTGTAACAATTTTACTAATTAAAACATTCATTTGTATAAAGGTTACTTACAGCATATGTGAAGTATCATTCATTAAAAGAGACAATTATTTACTTCACGACGTTGGGAGATTTCATTGAACTATTAACCAGAACGCATTACTTGCGCCTTTCAATTAAAAACACGTTCAATTTATTGGACGGCGAATGTGCCGATATATTTTTACTGTTCTATTCTTATTTAGGGAACATTCTCTATTAGGATGAAATTCATCTGCCGTAGGGTGTTAACTATAGGAAATATGCCCAGGGGTATATTTTGTATGAGGGTGATATTCGATGAGAATACTTTTTATGCCAAGCAGAGATTTACATTTAAAGGTATATTTAAGGTTTATAACATTTTGTGCAAGACAAATGTTTACGTTCAACAACATACAAACTTTTATATCATCGATTAGAATTTCCTTTACCGAATACATACCACGGAATGTGCATTGGTTATGAACTTAATTGGAAACAAGAGCCCGGTTTGAGCCGGGTGATGCTCCCCGAATAGGTTTTGGACACAGGAAAGTACACCTCTTGTAGTTTCAGAGTTATGTCCGTGGAAAAAGTTCAAAGTGCAATAATTCCAAAATTAGGCAAGGCAGAGTTACAGTTCTTTGCAGAGACTGCACTTCTAATCAATGTGATCTATCAACCTACAAAGTTTCTTGATGATATCTCTTATGATTTCCAAAGTTATGTCCTGGACAATTCAAAAAGTAAAAAATAAACAAAGGGCAATAACTCCAGAATTAGGCAAGGTAGAGTTATGATTCTTGTGCACTGCACATCTACCCCATGAGATTTATCTACCTACAAAGTTTTCATGTTGAATATCTCTTATAGTTTTACAGCTATGTCCTAGGACAAGATTTTTTAAAAGGGGAGATTATTCAAAAATAAGGCTTAACAGAGTTATGGTTCTTTTGCACTGCACCTCTACTCAATGAGATCTATCTACCTACAATGTTTCATGTTGATATCTCTTACAGTTTTAGAGTTATATGCCCGGACAAGATTTTTTCTATAAGGGGGAGATAATTCAAAAACCAGGCAAAATAGAGTTATGGTTCTTTGACACTGCACTCCCCCTCGATGCCCCTCTACCACTGGTATGAAGTTTCAAACAAATTATCTCCAAGGGTTTTCAAGTTATGTTCCGGACAAAGTTCAAGTTCAAAGTATTAAAATAAACAAAGGGCAATAAACTCCAAAATTAGGACAAAAGAGTTATTGTTCTTATGCACTGCACATCTCATGCATTGAGATCTATTCACCTACAAAGTTTCATGTTGATATCTCTTATAGTTTTAGAGTTATGCCCCGGACAAGATTTTTCTATAAGGGGAGATAATTCAAAAACCGGGCAAAATAGAGTTATGGTTCTTTGACACTGCACTCCCCCTCGATGCCCTCTACCACTGTATGAAGTTTCAACAAATTATCTCCAAGGGTTTTCAAGTTATGCTCCGGACAAGACAACGGACGGACAGACGGACAGACGGACGGACGGACAGACGGACAGACGGACAAGGCGCCGACTATATGCTCCCCCGAAATTTTTCGGGGAGCATAAAAAGTAGTAAAGAAAATCTGGAAAAGGTGAGATATCTTTGGAGGAATGAAAACTGCAGAGGGAAAATTGCAGACTCGGTTTGATTGATTTCATCATAAGCATACCGTGTTCTATATTTTAAACAAACAACACAATGGATTTGTTCCTTACTTAAGCAAAAGTAGAGTAAATTAAACATGTCAGAATAAAGATGAAACGATCTCACTTTTGTAAAGAATTTCTCAGAAATAGTTATGTATTCTATTAACCAACTACTACATAAATAATGAGAACTATTCACGTAATGTTTTCAGACTCCTCAAAGGTTAATTATGAATAAATCAAAGCACTCCCAGCTGAGTAAAAATAAATAGTTTTCTGCGAAATGTAACAAGCATTTTCAAGAACTATGGGTTTTGTGAACCATGTCAATCAAACTGAATCTACATTGTCCACGTTATATTTTCGTTTCCGGTGCTTCCGAGGGATTATCGATTTTCCAGATCTTATATTGAATACGTGGATTAATTATTTATTTTAAATTTTATATTTTAAACAAACAAAAAACGTTAGATTTTCCAAGAAGGCAAGCCTATTTTTTTTTTGATGTTATGTTTTTTTGTTTGTTGTTTTTTGCTTTTCGAACGGGAAAGTTAACCCAAAATGAACCAGAAACAATAAGTGGAAAATCTGAAAAAAATACTTATAGTTGGCGAGAAGGCAACATCGCTACACATTTAATCAAATGTTCAATTCTATTACATTTTTTACACACAGGGTATATAATCGTGGCAGTTTTCCGTCTTTCAGTAAATTTAATTGATCACAAAGTTGATCTTTATCAGCTGATATTGACTCTCGGTTCTTGAGAAGAAAATTACAAATTGAAGGGAGCAAAAGCTTGGATGTGGTAATAGAGCTTTTATCTGCTGGAATATAAAAGATGGGGGAAACCTCTGTCATAGGTCGTAATACAGTTGATTAACTGGTACAATTACTTACTCATTTCATATTTTGCTTGATATATGATAATGTATAAGTATCTTAACAAAGAAAATTACATTTCAGAAATTCGTGATGCTATGATTAGGTCTAAATGAGACTTTTTATGAAGTCGTTAACATTAGTTAACTCCGACTCCGCCCTGGTAAATAAGCTCTTAGCCATAAACCCTTTTTTCAAAATTACATTTACAATTTAATCAAATCTCATTCATACAGAAAACATATTTAAAGTAAGGAGAGACAAAGAAAGACTGAAAGTTATTAAAGTATGTTTGTTGAATATTTTACTTTTCTTTGTCAGTATTCGTGATACTTTTACTACTTTTATTTATTTACTTTTTTCACTTTTCACTTCCTTAAAGGCACATTAGACATTGTTAAACTTGGCCTTTAAAAGATGGAAAAGCTGGTTTTTAAAACGAGTATGTCATAGTATGTTAGTTGCCTATCACCTCATGAAAGTAGCACTGAATGTGAATCTATTTGTCTTTAAAGTAACAAAATTTGAACAAAGTAGAATTTTGACTTCCTTAATTAATACTAAATCACTACTTAAATTGCACTAATTGCCAGAAAGCAACATAAGCAAAATATGGTTCAGGTAATTGGGAAATAAGTATTTTTTTTAAATTATGAAATAAAAGGCTTTTAAGAAATAGAAATAAAAGCATTTATGTGGTATAAAGTGCCTTTCAACATACCATGCATCTCCTTTTGGGATCAACTCGTGAACATGAAATCAACATTTTTTTATTTAAGAAAATTATACTTATTTTCTATCTCTTTCGAATCCTAATAGTGTCTAATGTCATCAAAATTAAAATTAATTAGGGCAGTTAAATGCTCTTTTGGGGGGAAATTCTCAAACTACTACCTTATATTTCACTTATTTCACTAGGAAATCTCGACGTACAGAGCTAAAGAACTTTCTGCTCTGTTTTCATGTCTGGTTTGTTTTGTAAGGTTTTATAATCGAATTCTTTGCAGCGAAATTTGTTAATGTACAAGCATTGATTGGTATGACATTTGCCTCGTGAACAAGCTCAATCAAACTGAGCCTGCAATTTTAATTTTACCTTGTTGGGCTTTCTTTAGGGATTCTGTTTTTCTCTATTTAACTTTTAATATAATATGGTTAAATTAAGAAAGCAATATCAAAGCAGAATTTGTCATTGCCAGTTTGTCATCAAATACAAAATTAAAATAAATATTAAAAATCACTATAATTATAGTGTATTCAAAAAATATTCTGATACACTCATACCTGACCAAGATGGAAATTCAGAAACGGATAGATCAAATCTATGATATATTGTTTTTACCTACATACTCATCTTGTTGTTCACAATAGTTTTATCAATTGTTCTACTAAATGAGATTTCCAGTCGCAAACACGCCCAACTTATAATATATCAATTTCATTGTTGCATGGTTTTCTCATCACATATTATTGAATACGATTATGCATTTATATGAGACAGACATTGCCAAAGTAGCATGCCTCCAAATCCATGCTAATTTTCATGAATATTCAGAAAATATAGTCCAAAGAAAAATAGTTTGAAGTGAACAAAAGAAGTAATTTACGCATTGCACAGGGCACTTACAATCAACGTTAATTACCAAAAGTAGGTCAACATTTGCAAAAATAGCCTTTTCGCGCGAATCCTGCACTAGAAATTTGGTAATAGATACTGCAAAATTAGCCATTAATTTCGCACAATATTTTTAAAGTATACCTTGAATATTACATCTTTTTACTTTTTCTTAAGATGTTAGTACATTTTTCTCTTTGTATCAATCTTTTACAGTGTAGATTTGTATATATATGTAATAGAAATTCGGTTCGGATGCATGGCGCTATAGTGAGACTATAAATGCCTGTAGACAATAATTCAAATAAATGTTTACAACATATACCTTGTTTTTTGGGGTTTTTTTGTTTGTTTGTTTGTTTTATAATTTACCATTCATCTTAAATCAAACACTACCGTAACAAGATGGATAAGTTTGGAATATAATCGGAAATGAACGTACGTTTCCAACTAATAGCATCAAAATCTTTAACTCTACACATATTATTACTAATATATAAAGTTTGCCCTATTTTATGGTATTCATTTAGATAACCTGAAAGTGAGGAAACAGATGAAGATAAAAAATAACTTGGTTCATTCGATTGATATTTTAGAACAATATCAGTAAGGTACATTCTTCACATGTAGAACTTAACATATGAACCCGTAAGGGCTTCATAAACAACGGTACATAAGAGGGGGGAAGATATACATGCTCACATTGACATATCTAAATAAAAACTAAAAAGGGGAGATCCCTCTGAAGTAATAGAAAAATATAATAATTACAGACTCGGGTTGATTAAGCTACGAGAGAAGTGCAACATCTCTCAAGCCAATAGCACCGCCTTCAGTGGCATTTAACTGATGAGGAAGTTTCGTGTTCTTTTTCCTTCTTATTTTCCTTGATAATTTTAATACTTTTTTTTCTTTTATTTGATGATCACCATGAACAGGAAAATGTCGAAATGCACAATATGATATATTTCTAATGTCTAAGTGTTAACATTCAATTTGTATTGACTACCAGAGGTAAAGAATGCACATGTGTTTGTAAAGATTTGCTTTTTTGTATTTTAAGATTAAGTAATTATTCTTACATCGATTTATTTTTTACAAAACACCACTGAATCAAAGTGGTATGGTAATCGTTTGTTGTTTTCGTTATTGAAATTTTCAGTTTGCAACGGTGGTATAAGGTGATTTAGACAATGTAAATATTATGTAATATTTATCAACATTTCAGGTATTGATTTAACATTTGCAGTTATTTTGGGAGGAATCCAGATGTTGATTTAGAAAACATTAGCGTTTCCAAGATAAACAGTTGCATGTTACAGTAGTGTGCAAAATTGTCGAAAGGTGTATTCAACAAAACACCAAAACATACAAATTCTATACTGTTTTAAAGAATGAAATAATTGTAGTTGAATTGTAAATGATGCAGGTTCTGAATTGTAGAGCATGCTCTTGATTGTCAGTGGTAATTGCAAATTGTCATCGGTAAGCCGATTATAAACATGTATTTAGAATTTGAATTTTAACCCATTACTTCATATACACGCCTTTTAACGCCTTTTTCACCCCCCCCCCTTTTGTTGTCTCAAATGATGAAAAAAGGCCTTATTTAGGCCCCAAACACTTGTTTTTGTTTGAGAAATGTTGTTAAAAAAAGTGACCTCTTTTTCGGCGCGGCCCCCAACCAAAAGATATATCAGGGGGTTGCCAGAAGGGGGATGTGCCCACTTCTGTTTGGGGGGTTTGAAGGGGGGCGGAGTCCCCTTCATCGCCAAGAAAATTTTAAACTTGTGAGAGGCTGTAAATGACCCCAGATTGATCATAAGGTAACGTGTAACCAACGCTGAAAAGCATTTGACTCTATCTCAATCCATTGAGAAGTTGCAGCACTTTGAAATCAATTTTGTTGGAAAAAAATCAACGCAAAATAGTGTTTTTTTGGCAATTTTGAGATGTCCCCTCGCTGCCATGGTAACAGAAAATTTAAGCCTGAGCATGTTGTTGCAAGGGCAATGGTCCAGTCAACATTTGTGCCAAGTTTGATTAGTGTTGAAGCAGTTTTTATAGTATTATAGCAATTTGAACTTGTAACGGGAGACTTTTCAATGAAAACAGCCATTTTTCACAAAATGCTCATGAAGTAATGGGTTAAAGAAAAAACTTTTACAAAGGTAATCATGCTCCTGTTAAAATATTAAGTAAACCCAAAATATGACCTCTGTTTATTCATTTATTTGTTCGCAGAGTTAATACTTTCCACAAAGATATTAATTGAACAAAGTAATGAAATTATTAATGCACTAACCTAACTGAAGGAAAAATTCTTTTACTCTACTCTTTTACGTTAAGGAACTGCCAACACAAGCATTGTATTTTTTTAGGTATTGTGTAGGATGTTTCAAAACCTTTAGGCATCCAGATTTTGCCACATCTAGCATTTGATTTACATATATATTTAGTGCAGTTGTTTGCGTTAATTATTGATATGAATTTTGGGAATAGCAAGTAATTTGCATTGAAAATAAGTATAATATACAAATATTATTATAGCCAGCAAATAAAGTTAGTTCAAATCGTGCGTAGTTCTTTCAAAACGTATCGAAATGATGATGATATAACTGTCTTAGTTCAAGATTACCTGTGTAGAAAGACACATACGCAAAGTTAACATGATATATTACAAAGCAAAGCATTGCGAAGTTACTTTGGAGCTTGATAGGGTTTGATACAAAACGCATAATTTATTCTGACAAATTTCACTGTTTGACAAAATACAACATCGATCCTCAGACTCAGACTGAAAATATTTGCTAGTGTCTTATACCTAAACAATTGAGAAATTTATCTTATTCCATCACAAGGCCGCCCACGTCGGCCTCAGTGTCATACTTTAGCTAGGTAAGCGCAAGCTATATAAAGTATTTTATATTGACTGTGAAAATAACCTTATTTATGTCATGTGCTATGTGATGTCACTTAAATCTTAATAATCAAATTAACTTTGTGCTTCTGACAATTGTCGAGACCTTAAAGTACTTGATAAAAGTTTTGTAATAAATCAACATAATCGTATTAGAATGAGTTATTTAATATTCTTAATTTACATGAAAATTAAATCGAAAATGGCAATATTTCAAACACGTTTATGAAATATATATTGCTATTTGCAACATACTATTTTGTTAAAGATCAAAACCGAGCATTAAGACTGAGGGGTTTGCTATTCATGGTTGAAGCATCACATGATCTAAGGGGCGACTAAATGGGCTCGAATTAATGGAGTCTATGCATCTCTTAGCTCCAGCAGGTCACATGGTTTTGGAGTTTTTAACATCCAAGGTTAGCCAAAATCTTCTTTCCTGTTTCGGCGCCATATATACTGTGTTAGTGCGCTATAAACCCAAATGAACAAGGTCAGCCGATGGTATACATGATGTTATAATACGAGATTTATATCCTGTTGTGGACCCTAGCCAAATGACATCATGATTTATGTAATCTTTTGAATATTCTTACCTGTTGAACAAGTAATGTTTATACTATTGAACAATATATTATTTTATACCATTATAAAAAAACACAATTCAAATGTGACCTTCTACAAGAAATAGGTCATCCATCAGCAGAAATATGCTGGAATTTTGACCTACATTTTCCGAAAGTACTTCTTAGAAAAAATGATTTATTTTAATGTACCTATTGTAGGTATATGATTATAAACACATGCTCGTGTAATGAACGTTACATGAGTATAGTACTAACGATGTTTAAGACATAGAAGTGCTATTAGTTGAACAAATTGTTAAGTGACAACCGTGATTCATGTTCCTGTTTTGTTACTTGGTTAATATAACAACACTCACTTGTAAAGACATGTAATGAAATGTAACTTAAGTGTTGTTGTATTTTTCTGGTTATTCGGGATGACTGATTCCTGCACGTCAGTGATGAAGATTAAATACCGCTTAAGCCGGTGGTGAAAAAATATACTTAACATTATACTTTAATACAGCAGAATAATAGCCGTAAAGTTATTGCCACAAAAACATTCTTTAAACCATTCAAATTTCAAAATTTCGTAATAAACATATCGTACACAACCAGATTATAACTTTTATATCTCTTTTTTAATATATGTACAAAAAATATATTCAAAATAAATGTGTTGCGCCTTCTTCTTTTTTGGGGGGCCGTTAAGTGTCTATAGTTGTCTTGGCTTTCGGGAAATTGGCTATTTGCCATGCGTTTCCCGGGATATGCCAGACATGTTATCCGTGAGCAATGTCATTGCAAAACATTGAAAATATTTCAGCGTTTAAAACACACAAAATAACACATCATCTGTAAAATTAACCTCAACCAAGAATCTTTTTTAGTCCCCTACCGGTTTACCGGAGGGGACTTTAGGTTTACCCTCCGTCCGTCTGTCCGTCTGTCTGTCCGTCAGTCCGTCTGTCCGTCCGTCAGTCCGTCCGTCCACAAAACTGGATCCCGCGATAACTTGAAAAGTACTGAAAATATTTTAATGAAACTTGATATATGGATAGATGGCAGTATGGAGATTATGCACGTCTTTTTCTTTTCTTCCTATGTTGAAAATTCTGGTTGCTATGGCAACAAATAGACTGAAAATAAGGCAAATTTTACACATAACCTGGATCCCGCGATAACGCAAAAAGTACTGAAGATATTTTTATGAAACTTGATATATGGATAGATGGCGGTATGGAGATTATGCACGTCTTTTTCCTTTCTTCCTATGTTGAAAATTCTGGTTGCTATGGCAACAAATAGACTGAAACTATGGCAAATTTTACACATAACCTGGATCCAGTGATAACACAAAAAGTACCTAAAATATGTTTATGAAACTTGACATATGGGTAGATGGCAGTATGGAAATTATGCACATCCTTTTCTTATCTTCCTATGTTGAAAATTCTGATTGCTATGGCAACAAATAGACTGAATTTAAAGATTTCTGATTATAGTATTTAAGTTTTTGTAGGATAACGGTAATTAGCCAGTAATTAGTTAACGGTATGCATAGACGGATATATTAATTTAATGAGCTGTCACGAATACTATGTTTAATTTAGTTAATTAATAGACCTGTCAACACTAAACGGGAAGTGTACCTTTTGTACTTTAGATCGTGCATATATAATGGGTTATTTAATTGTTTAGCTGTCAACAAATGCATATATACTCTATGAATTATTAAGTTATTAAATCTTAGGCGTAAAGTATTTTAGTATATAAGGGGAGCGAAATATTCGATTATTTAGTGTAGTTTTTGATGTTAAAGCAGACTCACTCACTTAAGGTTAAATTATGCTAAATACGCAATTGGCATTAATTCTTATTATTTTAAATATTTGTATAAGAATTGTTAAGTTGTTAAAGACATTGTTAAAGCAATTGTGTTGTATTGGTGAACAGTAAATTATATAAAATAAATACATATATATGACGTTTATAAACTTTATATTGTGTTGACTTGTTCATATTGAGTTTATTCAGATCTGAGCGTTACACTACAAGGGACGATTTGGTGCTCTAGTGACTACAGGATTCGATACACCAGAAGTTTTTTTGCGGAACACAACGACGAAGGGGGCCATTATTCGATCAGCCACGGGAACCAGTTTCCAGCGGAGCCAGACACGAGATTCGGTGAGTTTTTTATCCTCTATTTTTTTGTATTTGTTGTTGGCTTAGGACTATGGCAGAACCAGATATTGCTAGAATTTTTGAGAATTTAAGTAGGGAACTAAGTAATGTTAGCTCTTATGTTGGCACACAAAGTATTTCCCAAGTTATCCCGGCTTTTCAAGGTGATCCGGGGGATTTTAAATTATGGATTAAGAGTATTGAGAAATTTGGGGTATTAAATAGGGTACCTGAGGAAAGATTAAAGCTTGTCGCGTATCAGTCAAGTAAAAATTCGGTTAGTGATTTTATTAATAGACATTTAAGAGATCATCCTGACAGCACATGGGATGAATTCAAAACAGAATTAGGTTCAAGGTTTGACATTATTCAAGATCCACAATACGCATTTTCTTTGTTACGATCAATGAAACAAAACAAAAATGAAAATGTTCAACTTTTTGCAGAACGATTATTATCTTTAGCGGAAATAGCTTATAGGGGAACTGACGGGAATTTAGCTCTGATTGAAAGACAAATTATCATGTTCTTTACGGACGGGTTACGTGAAAATTATCTCAAGATGAAAGTCATGCGAGATAATCCAGATACTTTACAAAATGCAGTTCGATCGGCTATGAATGAACAAAATTTAAGAACTAGGTTTAATTTAAGATTTCAAAATAACCAACATTCCTCTGAATATCACCTTTCTCCAGGGCAAGAACCTATGGAAATTGATCATTTTAAAGTCCGAACTTGTGCTTATTGTAGAAAACCATGTCATCATATTTCTGATTGTAGAAAAAAACCTAGGCAAATATTACAGGTAAATTCTGATATCAGATACTCTACCTCGAATAACGGTCAATATAGATCATCAGACCGACCTCATGACAACCAACAAAGGTATTTTAGGCAAAATAATGATAATTACAGACAGAGATATTACCCTAGGGGAAATTTTGGTAATAATGACAGATATACACAGGACAGACAATTAGCAAAACAAGACTGGAAATCTAAACTTACTTGTTTTAGCTGCGGGCAAAAAGGTCACATCGCTAGGGAATGTAAAACACAAATGCGTTATACGCCACGAAAAAACTAATTAACTCTTATTATAGAGTCGATAATAGGAGAAATAAGAAGTCACGTGTTTTCAATATTGCAATTTGCGGTAATCCTAATTCTTGTTTTATAAAAATTGGAAATGTTAGATTTAGAAGCCTTATTGATACAGGTGCTGAAGTATCGATTTTATCATTTAGATCTTATTTGTCACTCAAAAATAAACCAAAATTAATTCATAAATCCGCGAATCTTCAGTCTGTAAATGGTCAATTTTTACACGTTAAAGGTTGTATAGATCTTACATTTAAAATTGGTTCAGTAAAGAAAACACATAAATTTTTTGTGGTAGAAAATATTAATCGAAGCGCTATTTTAGGGAGAGATTTTTTGTCGAAAAATGGTGTTCGACTTTATTATGATTTAAATTGTTTACGAATTGATCACCATTATATTGCTTTAGAGGAAGATATACACGTAGCTTCTATTGTTAGACTCGAAAATGATTGTGTTTTACAACCTCAAACATCACACATAGTAAGAGGAAAATTAAAATATTATCATGGTTTACTAAAGGAAAATGTTCCATATGAATTGTCCGGAAAAATTGACTGTGACATAAATTCTGAACCTCAGGTAAAAATTATAGATTCAGTGATATACCTTCATAGCCATAGGCAAATACCTGTCATGATAGTAAATAATACTCACAAATCTATTAGGTTAAGGGCAGGTACTTCACTCGCGCAGGTAAAGGTTGTTGACAGATATGAAATATCATCCATAACTCAGAACGTAATAAAAAACACGTGTGAGCCAGATTTTTTTGATGATATTCAGGTACCAGTTCAGCACGCTAATATGCTTAAAGATTTTTTAAAATCAAATAGAGATGTTTTTGCAAAAGATGATTCAGAATTGATAGGTACTAATACAATTGAAATGAAAATAGACACAGGTGACCATCCACCAATTAAATTAAAGCCATATAGAATTCCTTTTAAAAATCTTCAAGATACATCGGACGCTATAAAACAAATGCTTCAGGCAGGCATTATTACACCATGTCACTCGCCATGGGCATTCCCTCTGGTCATTGTCTCAAAGTCCGACGGCTCCAAGCGTTTCTGCGTAGATTTTCGAAAACTTAATCAGATAACAGATAATACAGCGTATCCATTGCCTCGTATTGAGGATATAATAGCCAAACTTGGACATTGTCAATATTTTACGAGTCTTGACTTAGCGAGTGCTTTTCACCAAATACCTATCAGAGAACAAGATAAACAAAAAACAGCATTCTCAACTCCAAACTTTGGCATGTATCGATATGAGCGGTTACCTTTTGGATTAGCAAACTCTCCAGGTTATTTTCAGGCTTTAATGAAGATAGTTCTTAAAGACTGTGATGATTTTGCTATCAGTTATATCGATGATATAATTGTATTTAGTTCTAATTACGAAGATCATTTAAAGCATATAGAAACTGTTTTCCAGAGGTTACGGCAACATAGGTTAAAACTCAAGTTGAAGAAATGTCAATTCTTACAGGCTGAAATTGAATATTTAGGTTTCGTGGTTAATCGCCATGGCATTAAACCAAATCAAAACAAAATAAAAGCTATAAGAAGATTATCTCCACCTACTACTTCTAAACAGGTTCGCTCACTTTTGGGTATGACTGGATTTTATAGATTTATGATTAGATCTGGAACAAAAAGTTACACAGAAATTATATCGCCTCTAATTGACTTAACAAGGAAGAATATTAAGTTTAATTGGACACAAGAATGTCAAGAAAGTTTTGATTTATTGAAGGAAAGTCTTACTTCAATTCCATATGTGGGTTTTCCTGATATTAATAAGCCTTATAAACTGTACTGTGATGCAAGTGAATTATGTTTATCGGGGGTCTTATCTCAGGATTGTGAACCAAACGACCAAGGTTCTTATGTTAATCAGAAGCCAATTTATTTCATATCACACCGTTTCAATAAAACGCAAAGAAAATATTCCATAGTTGAGAAGGAATTTTTGGCAATTTTCTACTGTGTAAATAAACTACATCATTATCTACATGGCGCAGAATTCACTATCTATACTGATCAGAAATCATTAATTCACATTCTAGATAAGCCTTTTAACAATAAAAAAATACAGCGGTGGGCAACTGTGCTATCAACTTATAATTGTAAAATAGAACATATCCCAGGAAAATTGAATGTAGTTGCAGATTTCTTAAGTAGACCAGCAAAGCCACAGGAAGAATTAATTGAATCTGAGACAGAGTCAGAAATTTTCAGCGATATTCCAGATAACATGTATGAAATCAAACAATGTAATGCAATTAATACAAATCAGGTAGATGTTAGGAAGATAAGCGAATTAGCAGATGAGCCTAATGAATTAATAGTTGAACCGGTTAAAAACTTAGAAAATTTAAACATGCAAGTTGAACAAGAAAATGATCCAGAAATCGCTTTGATTAAATCAAAATTGCAACAGAATAAAATGTCTAAACATGAGGAAAAACTTTTATATTGAGTTAGATAACATTATTTATTACATTTCGAACTGTGACGACGAGCCTTCATTAAGACTTTTTGTCCCTAGGCAATTACAACAGATGATAATGACAAATTATCATAATTTTGGTCATCTAGGAATACAGAGACTTTTTGCAACTATAAAGGTCAAATATTATTGGCGGAATATGTTTAAAGATATAGTTTCAATTGTAGAACAGTGTGTGGCATGTAATAGTAGAAATTTAAAACCAATCAATACCAAACTTATGGAAACTGAAACACCAAAATATCCTTTTCATATCATAGCAATAGATGTATTGGGACCGCTTCCGCTTACTGCATCAAAGAACAGGGTTATTATCTGTTTTTTGGATCATTTCACGGGTTTTATTGAAGCATTTGCGAGTCCGGATAAGTCAGCCCAGTCAATAGTACATTTCTTTATGACAGAAATTTACAGTAGATACGCTTGTCCCCAAAAGATTGTTACAGATAACGGGTCTGAATTTGTTAATTCATCTTTTACTAATATGTTAGCAGAATTAAATATTAAACACGTACGCTCCACACCCTATTCGCCGACTAGCAATGGTGCTTTAGAACGCAGAAATAGAGACATAGTAAATCTTTTATCAAAACTGGTCAACAATAATTCAAGAGAATGGGATATTCACTTAAACTTAACTTTGGCCGCCTTACGATTCTCGGTTTCATACCAGAACAAGCAATCGCCTTTCTTTAATCTATATGGAAGGGATCCTACGATTCCAATTGACGCACTTCTGAAGCCTCGAGCAAAATATCACGGCACAGATTATAGTCAAATCATATTAAGTGAAAACCATAGAGCTTTTCTAACAACATACAAAATGTTGAAAAAGAATAAAAGAAAACGAGTCGAGAATGCGAATAAAAATAGATCAGACGTTACTTTTCAAGTTAACGACCCGGTTTACTACAAAAATTTCAAAAGGTCAAGTAAATTAGATTCAAAATGGATTCCCTATTACCGTATTATAGAGCAAATTGCTCCTCTCACCTATGTTATAAAAAGTCAATTAGATCAAAAATTACATAAAGTACATGCACGGCAGATTCGTTTAGCAAATGTTTTAGATTGGGATATTCCTAAACCTTCAGGCAGAGGGCGTTCTTGTCAGTATGTTGTTCCGCCCAAAGACATAACTTCGACCAATGAAAGTAACTCCGATAGCTCAGATTCGACGGACGAAAATAATGATGGAAATCAAACATCGCCCGCGGTGTTACGTAGATATAATCATCAACTGGACGATTCAGACGTGTTAGACCATGTTCCTTTGTCACATTTACAAAAACAATTAAGACAAGAAAATCAAATGTCAAAACCAGACTCATTAAGTAGCGACGAGATGGACAATGTACCTTTATCCGAATTACGCGGTCAATTACGTAATCAAACTTATACAGGTAACAAAAGTGATGCTTCTAGCCATAAAATGTCAACAAATAGCTCAGATTCAGACGAAAGTCAAGTACAAACAAGGTCACTCGTAAATAATCATTACTCTTCTGACACAGAAAGTTATGAATTTAATGTTTCATCTATACAAACACAAAAGAAAAAACGTTTTCTCCGCAAACGCCTGAAGCCTCAGTCTGCGGATTCTAAACATCAATCGGTCAATAAATTGTTAGTTGAATGTTTATCTAAGATACTATAAGCAGATTTTGTTGTTTGAGTCAAAGTTAATTTTTTATGTTACTTTAAAAATGCATTCAATTTATTTTTCAGACATGAAGATGTTTATATTGAGTTGCTTATTTCAATTTGCCTGGGCCATGACTAGATATGATAATGTTATTTTTTCAAAAGTTAATGAAATTTCTATAACAAAAGCGCATTGGAACGCAATTTTAGTTTATGATACTAAATTATTCAGCACTTATCTCACTCAAATTTCTACTAATGTTGATACAGTTAACAAAACGTTGCTTGAAATGAAAAAACATTATTTACAAACTAAAGATGAAGATAACTTTTTGCCTTATTTACAAACAATACATGACATGAATTTAGACATCAATAATCTCCGACTAACATATGATAACGTACTAAATCAATACACAGATTTTTTAAGCCTTCGTGACACTAATAAACAAAAAAGAAGTATTTTTGGTTTAGGTAAAGTATTTCGATTCTTATTTGGTACTGCGGATAATAACGATGTTCAATCTATTAAAAGAAATGTTAATAAATTAGCTTCAACACAAAGAAATATCATGCATATTGTGGAGGATTCGCTTTCTATTCTTAATGTTTCTCAGTCACACATTATGGAAAATCATAACAAAATAAATGAAATAATCCATGCATTAACTTCAGTAGAAACTCAAATACATAAATGGAAAATTGCTTTTGAGAGAAGTCTTGAACGTTTTAAAACATATTCTGTCAATAGCAACCACATTATGTTAATATTAAACGATATAAAATTTGCAGTTTCCTTGGCAGCTTTGCACATCAACGATTTTAAAGATAAATTAGATGTATTGAGTTTAGCACAGTGTACTCCAAGTTTAATTTCGCCAGCTTATCTACTTCAATTATTGTTAGATATTCAGCTCCATGCACCCAAAAATTTTGCTTTACCAGCCGACCCGAAAACACAATTGTTCAAATTTTACAGACATTTAAGCACCAATACAATGTTTTATAAAGACCATTTACTTATTCAAATTGAAATTCCTATTACGGAATTAAATGAGAAATTCGAAGTCTATAAAATTTTTAATATGGAAACAGCGTATACTTCACCGAATAACTCTTCAGAGTCTGTAGTTGCTAAATACAAGTTAGAATATGAGGGTTTAATCTATAATAAGGCGAGAACAAAATTTTCAGTTTTAACAAGAAAAGAACTTGATAGTTGTCAAAATAATTTTTTGAAATATTGTCAGATATCAGCTCCAATTTATCAAAGAAGTATTTCCAAAATGTGTGTTTCCGCATTATTTTTACAAGACGACAACGACATTCGTAACAACTGTAAAATTATGGTAGACACAAATGCAAGGTTACCAAAAGCTATTAACATTCTTGATGGACGATGGATTATTAGTTCTGACAAAGACTTAAAGTTTGTAATATTATGTGACAATATACAAACAAACAGACAGGAAGTAATAGCAAAAGCGCCGGTTTCCATAATCTCTTTAAATCAAAACTGTAAAGCTTTTAATAATTACCTGATTTTGACGCCTTGGTTCAATAAGAATTCCACAGTTCATGCTTTAAATGGAGATCTGCACTCAAATACATTGTTCTGGTCAAACACATCAAAGAACCATTTATTTCAGACACTAAATGAAAGCTTGCATCATTTTTCAAGTATAAAGATACCAACTGATTTAAAACCTATAAGTCATATACCGCTCGAAGCATTAGTCTCTAAATTACATTATCTACAAACGATATCGTTAGATAGCGATAAACCATTTCCTTTATGGGGCATTATTTTGATTATATCTGGGGTTATTTTTTCGATCATTGTGATTTTAATCAGTGTATTTTTCATACGAAAACGTCTTTCGAAAAAATATGTCTCTGTTAAATGTCATGGTCCGGAGTTGATAATGAATGCAAAAAGTAGAGATAAATCACTCTATACGCTCGTGTCTAAGATGTCAGAGATGGACGACAATTCTTCAGAAAAAATGGAGCAGCCTCAGGGTTCTATCCTCTCTTCATTATATCCAAAATTGTAGACACTTCCAGATAGACAACATTAACGTAAAAGAGACGTCAACATCAGAAGATATTCTCAAGATAATAGGAGAACTGTCAACTTAACATATAATTATAAATGAGTGAAGTCTGAAATATACATAAAACGCACTTTTGTTGCACATTAGATAATAAATAACTGTCAAAGAAATGACAATGTTATCAGTTTGACGAATTAGTTTGTTAAGAATGAAACGTATAAAAACGTTGTTCTACCATCTTTGCAGTACAGTAGTCAAACTTTTTCTGTGCGAATTACTGTACTCCATTTACAAGGATATCTTATTGATACTTTGTTATTTTAAACTGTTCACAGTGTGTTATTTTTATATTACAAGGACTTGTTATATTTTGAACTTGTAAATTTGGAACAGTGTTAGAAATTATTACATCTAACTGCTAAAAAGGAATTTTTTCGGAGGAAATATTGTTTGAACAACTCGTGTCATTTGAAAATCTACAGTTTTTTTTTTGTGTTTAGTGTTACTACCGTGAAGAAAATGAATACCTTTATCCGTCGCTTTAATGTTGGTATGCTCTTCAGAGCATATCTTTTTGAATATTTGGTGGCTAAGGTGCTTTGTGCAATCGAGGAACGGTCAGCACCATATTGTGACATATGTGAGTCAGCCCAACAATGTAGTCACCATGTGGTGCATAAAATTGACATTATTTCTAACTTTACGTGGTGTTATTCAGAAACTGTTCTAAACTTAACGGGGAAGTTAACTAGGCATTTCTTCCTCCTACGGGCAGAACGGGACATTCTAGAACGAGTAGCAGCACGAAATCAACAGGCCTGCGACCATTGTCTAGAACTGGAAATTACACCGGTAGCGTTGGGAAATCTTGTCAATGACTGTCGGTTCATGGAATCGATTTTCGACCGGTTATTGAACAAAGCTGAACATGCGACAGCAAGTCACTTCTATCCGCTCTGGCAGACCGCTCAAAGATGTAAAATGGACGAAGTGGATTAGAAGACGACACCAAATTTATTTTATTTTATGTTAAAGATTATTATTTAAAGAACATTCGAAAAATTTTTAAGTAAAACAAAAAGAAAATTTAGATATTAACTATTAAGTATTTCATGGAAAATCTTTCATTTAGTTTCTTTTAAATCTTATTTCGGTCAGATTTTTTATATTTTATTCTTTAATTTTAAATACCATTGTTTATATCGTTATTGGTGACAGAGTTTTATTTACATTTTTAATAGTTCTTTGATTTCTATTTTCAGGTTCTGGTTAAGGGTATTATACGGGTTTTATATATTTCTTTTATTGTTTTTATTTTTATTTTCTTATTGTTTTTTTAACACTTTTAGTAATTACTTTGATAACAATTTCTACTGCATCATTTCTGTATATATAAATGATAGGAATTTAAGACTTCCACTGATTAATTTAAAATATTTGTTTTTTTTCTCTCATTTTTGTCACATGCTAATACACATTACATGTACATGTTTCTTAATTATATTTTATATCGTTTCAGATTAACACGGAGGCATAATCTCCAGGATAGATATTCAAAAAGCAGAAAAGAAACAACGTTTCATGGACAAATTATACAGAAAATGTGTTAATTTTATAAAAAGTGTATTTTGTGTTTTCTTATTTGATACATAGTGTAATTAATTCTATTCTTGGAGATTCTGCTTTCGTCAACAAGAAAAATTTTAAAATGTGAATTTAAAAAAAATTAGGACATACCTGTGTTAAAATTTAATTAAAACTAAGAAAGTGATTATGTTTTTTTAGGACAGATAAGTGTTATTCTCGCAATACAAAACAGTGTTATTTTAGGACAATTCAATCAGTGAAAATAGTTATATATACGGAACATTTCTTGTTTTATCATATTAATATAAAATTATATTCTTATATGTTTGTTAACAGAAATATGTAAAAAAAAAAAAAAAAAATAGAAACTATTAAATATGATTTGTTTTAAGTAATATTACTTTCAATTTTAAACTTGTATATGAATAATTATATCTCTTGCTATATATAAATTGTAAAATGTCAATTGCTTACCTTTAGTTATTTTTATTTTTGAGTTCGATTTTTTTTCCTTTTTCAATCTTGAAACTATTCGTAGTCTTTCATACTTAAAAGTGACATAAATTTTTTCTTTAAATAAGTTTTATTTTAAAATACCTGGAAGTATTTTTAATTGGTCGGGAAGATATTGTAGGATAACGGTAATTAGCCAGTAATTAGTTAACGGTATGCATAGACGGATATATTAATTTAATGAGCTGTCACGAATACTATGTTTAATTTAGTTAATTAATAGACCTGTCAACACTAAACGGGAAGTGTACCTTTTGTACTTTAGATCGTGCATATATAATGGGTTATTTAATTGTTTAGCTGTCAACAAATGCATATATACTCTATGAATTATTAAGTTATTAAATCTTAGGCGTAAAGTATTTTAGTATATAAGGGGAGCGAAATATTCGATTATTTAGTGTAGTTTTTGATGTTAAAGCAGACTCACTCACTTAAGGTTAAATTATGCTAAATACGCAATTGGCATTAATTCTTATTATTCTAAATATTTGTATAAGAATTGTAAAGTTGTTAAAGACATTGTTAAAGCAATTGTGTTG
Organism: Ruditapes philippinarum; assembly: GCF_026571515.1. NCBI lineage: Eukaryota > Metazoa > Mollusca > Bivalvia > Venerida > Veneridae > Ruditapes > Ruditapes philippinarum. The sequence continues at coordinate 55,680 of NW_026856211.1, forward strand.
TATTGGTGAACAGTAAATTATATAAAATAAATACATATATATGACGTTTATAAACTTTATACTGTGTTGACTTGTTCATATTGAGTTTATTCAGATCTGAGCGTTACACTACATTTTTTCACTATAAGTTCTTTATTTCTAAAGGTATTTTCTTCAAACTTTGAATATAAGTTGCTTGTCATCAACCACATCATATGTGACAAGGTTTACAACTCTAGCACAAAATTTATCAGAATTACCTCCCTTGAACTTAAAATTTTCATGAAAAAAACATTGTTTTTTTTTAATAACTTCTTTTTCTGAATGTATCTACTTCAAACTTCATATAAATGTTTCTTATTATCACTCAACAGTTGTGAGTGTTCAATACTCTAGCAAGACTATTTCCAGAATTATGCCCCTTTTGAACTTAGACTATTTTTTGAGAAATTGGTAATTTTTACTCCAACTTCTTCAATCATGATAGGATTTTAAAAATGTTATATTTTGATAACAGGGATGTTAAAAAATAACTTTAGAGTGTCCTTCAGACAGTCCATCTGTCTGTACATAAAAACTGTTTCCTGTGATCACTTTTAAAGAACTTTTTCAACAAATTAACTTAAAATAGGAACATAAGTGAATGGCCAATGGCCCTTCAGAATGTTGCTTGGGCTCTTACCGGTAGGGGACTTATGGATTGCTTGCAATACTATGATAATTGCTTGTTTTTAATGTTTTATGTTATCCCTGATTGATCTACAATGCTATGTCAGCTTACCTTTGTTCTTGTCGAAAGTCGTGGATTAAATCATTAATCAACTTTATTGAAATGAATACCAGATGATGATATGGGAGCTACGATAATAAATCTCTATATGTATCCTAAGAATGAACGTAACCCCTGTTTCGCTATGTAAAGAAAGAAATCATCACAGACAATTTCAACACCGTAAATTTTTATTTCTTTACATTACTGTTGACTATAAATATATATTTCGTGATGTTAATTTGCGGTTTTTACAAACTTCCCATATTTCTTTTCTATTTACAAACGAGTAAAACGAAATAAATTCTGGGATGGATAATCCTACAAAAGCTCCGAATATTGTTTGATTAAGTCCGTTCATGGGTGACAATGGAAAGTGGAGCAATTCTTACAACCTCTAGCACTTGCTGAGGCTATAATAACAAATTTTATTAAATCCATAAATCAAAGCGATATGCAAAGTAAATCATCAGAAATTCAGATATTATGATATCTTAATATACATCTACGTAGGTAAAAACAATCGGGAAATTTGCTAGTAACTAAAATCTGCAGATATGTAAGAAACATATTTTTCAGAGAAAACAGAATCCCTAAAGAAAGCCCAACACGGCAAAATTAAAAATGTTGCAGGCTCGGTTTGATTGAGCCTATTCCTGGACGGTTGTGGTAATTGCAAGCTACCGTCCACATCCATCTAGCATCGACAATGACTACCGTTTTAATACAAGAGTAATAACTAATAGCAAGTTTAATTTTGTAGGCATGAAAACCAATAAATGCAGCATTTGTTGTTTTCTTATTTTTTTACTGCAAATAATACAGAAACGAATCTGTAAAAAAATATTCTAAATTAAATAGAAAGATTTCTAAATTCGTAGACAGCTTTGTAATTTAACTTATTTGGGGCATATACATATATTATGTCTGTTTCAAACTAATTTCAGACATTCGCAATACATGTCTCCGCTTGAGGAAAGCCAGAAACCAGAAAATACAACCTTCAACTGCACGCCGTTTTGTTTATCTTACTTGCACTTTATTCTACATTACGTAACTAAAATAGATATAAAAGTAAAATCAAATTCATTTTCATTTATTTATACTGGTATTGGAGTTGCTGGTGTTATTAGATTATTTTGATAAGATTTCTTGTTCTTTTTTTCTTTTTATAATGTTTTTTATATTTAATTTATAAATTCATATTTAGTAACTGAAGGGTTAATTTTAATTATTTTACAATTTTCAGAACATGAACTGTACGCAACAAAAATGCTGCATAAATAAATTGTACAAATTAGAGAAAAATGGAATTCCTAAAGAACGCACAAAAGAACAAAATTGTAGATGTTACAGGCTCGGTGTGATTGAACCTGTTCATGGACGGTACTGGCAAGTGCAAGATACTGTCCACGCCCCTTAGTACCAGCTTATTAATAAGCAGAATTTTACATTAATAGTGAATTTTGAATTACGAAATATCGGCAGATGTGTTCATACGACGGTTATCATAAACCATTCAATGTGACATGTTAGTGCCATTCCATGAAAAGTGGCCCATGGTCCCCAATTAAAAAAAAGTTTCTCTCATAAAAAAGATGACGATTATGAATAAAGGTAAATAAAGTAACACACTTGTATAATAACGTCGAAATTTAAACAATGGTCAAATTATCAGTCTAAATCAAACCGACCCCGAAAAATTTTCAATTTCGTCGTTTTGGGTGTTCTCTAGGCGTTCCGTTTTTTCCCTTCTTGATTCTTTTTTTTTTTTCAAGAATTTTGCATTAAATGATAATTAATGATAGATCAGTACTGCGCAATATTTATATAACATGCCAGATAATGCTGTAACATTTGCTTTTGTTTTAAAAACTATAATAATTATTAAATTCTAGAAGCACAAAATAAAATATATAAACGGCGGTGTGCAACACATGTCGAAACGGATTACGTATATTTCCAGAAATTAATGCAGATAAGTTAAGAATTACGTTTTTGATATGAAAAGGATTTATTCTCGCATTAGTTAAGCGCGCCACACACATCCACATGCAAAACGATTTATACATGTAGCTCTTTATTTCGACCGAACTTGATTGCAATACTCCTTATTTGTTACATTATATAAAAGTTTAAAAAAAAATGAGAATCCATGCAGGTGGTCGATTACTGAAATACGTTTGACTTGTAAGATAATAAATAATACCTTAACTACTATTTCCGATATCATCTTTTAAATATATATTCTCAGAATAAGATTATACGCGTAGTTTTCAGAAATATGTAAGACAATATAAATCATGATGATCATAAGGAATTTTGTTTTCACTATTCAATAATTATTGGAAAACATTTTAAAGCTGAGTAATATGTAAGATAAAGAATTATTGTTACAATCCCAATATAATCTGAAATTGAGAAAATTGGAATACGTAATGAACGCCTAAAAACGGCAAAATTGAAAATGTTGCAGGATCGGTTTGATTGAGCCTGTTCATGGACGGTATAGTGGTAGTTTAGCGCGAAGGAAGGTAGTCTAGTACTGGTGTAACTCTCCAGGAACGATGTTTAGGAAACTACCCGACTTATGACTGAAATACTGTTGGAAAAAGGCGTAAAATGAAACAAACAAACAAACATGGACGGTACTTGTAAAAGCAACTCACCGTTCAAGCCAACTAGCACCGGCTTAAGCAGAATTAATCTCTTAAGTTCAATTTAAGCTATAAAAAACGTTATTTGAGTCCGCTTTATAGCTTTATTTATTTATCCAACATTAATTTATGAAATATGTATGCACGCACAGTAAAAATATATAAATAACAGCTCATGAGCATATATCTTATCATACAGAAAACTATTAAAAATGAAATATTAAGATTGAAATGTTATAAAAGCTTGTTCAGCTTTTTTTGAAAGAAACCCTTTGCTTAATGTGCCTTTAGCAGGGATTCCACACTTAGCGCTATTTATTACGTGTGAATAATAGATATACAAATATCTGTGTTACTTATTAAAAAAAAAACATTCACAATTCTTCATAAGTTATAAAAGTTACTAACAAGTTACATGTAATTATGTAGCGACATCTGATAGTAAAAAACGCTCTGGTATCCATTAAAAATATTACAAAACATGGTTTTCAAATTATCGTACATTTTTGTAATTGGCGTAACATTTTTTTATTTACTACATTGAGATTTAGCGCGAAATTCCGCCGACGGGGATTTCTGGATGCTCGTCGTATTAATGATACACGATTAGCATAAATAAACCGGAAGTTGAGAAATACCAGACGATATTTTTGACATTCCTTATTCATTCCGGTTGGCATAACAATCATTAAATTATTGTAACTATCAGTAAAGTACATTTACCTCATTAAAATCGACCTGAAAATCATAACTGTCCCGCTGTTTTCAATGCTGTACGAGATGGGGCGAAAATTGTTTGAAAGTTTTACACGGTAACTTAATATGCATTAAATATTTTACTTAACATGAAATTCATATCATTAATATTATGTAAGAAACATTTGTTCATGTAGGATAAAGCTTTGTTAATGTAATGTGTTTTTGTTCATGCAAGATGTTTTTGTTTATGTACGATATGACTTTTTTCATGCAATGTGCATGCTTTTTGTTCATAAAAGAATGAAAAATATGTTGTTGTTCATGAAAGATGTTTTTTGTTCATGTAATATGCTTTTGTCCATAAAAGATGTGTTTTGTTCATGTACTATGCTTTGTTTATGAAAGATGTGTTTTTGTCCATGTACTTTGCTTGTGTACATGAAAAATGTGTTTTTGTTCATGAAAGATGTTTTTTGTTCATGTAATGCGCTTTTGTTCATGAAAGATGTGTTTTTGTTCATGTGATATGTTGTAATGTTGTTTTTTCCTGTTTTTTTCTTTTTTGTTCATAAAAGATGTTTTTGTTTCTCAAATATGATGTGTTTTTGTCCGTAACCGATGTTTTTCAAGTGTTACTCCTTTGCTAAATTGGATTATGCTACTATACTCAAACCTGACGTCTGCTGCCTATACCAGTTTCACTGTTATCGGTTTAACTAAAGCTTGCTGTTATATACATGTATCATATTAGATTAAGTCAATCTTAATTTAACAAAAGGAAACAATAATGTAAATACAATATTTTGTATCATTACTTATCGTTTCTAATCCGTCTAAACGTAATCAACATTTTGTAAAAGGTGACACAAATTCGTACTCTCGTCCTCTGCTTCAGGTAAAATTTTCGAAAAACAAATAAAACAATATTAAAAGAGTACTAGGTTAAAGGGAAAATAACTTATAACCATTTTTATAAAAAAATATTGTCTTATCGAAAAAAAACAAGTCTGTTGTGTCTTATACTTATCCGAATACATACGAAAAGTCTTTACAGATTATTGTATTTCGCATCAATTTTCTTATGTAGTGCAAGAAAATATGTTATGGCACATTTTTCCCCATATTTTCCAATAGCATTCACCTGTTGGGGCAGGGCGTTTGATCTTGCAACTTGATAACTGTCTGGCAATACTGATCATTCGATGATTAGATCTTATACCTATCAAATCAAGTAGCAAAAATATAATCTTTGTACATTTTGCAAAATTAGCAAATTCCGTGAAACCAGTGTGTTGACGTCATTATGGATTAAATTCAAATTGATTAAGCTTTTTGTTAGATGGTAATTTAACATGAAATGATAAGAAATAATTTTAAATGAATAAAATATGCGTGCATGAAGAATAAACTATGGGGTATCAAATGCTTGTATCATATCAATATGTATGTATTTCACATATAACGTACTATGTTTTTCATACATTTCGTTAGGTTATTATGTTCCCCGAAACATTTCGGGGAGCATAGAGTCGCCGGGTTGTCCATCCGTCCGTCCGTCTATCCGTCAGTCTGTCCATACGTCCCGAATTCGTGTCCGGCCCATAACTTCGTTATTTAAAGTTGGATTTTACAACTATTTCACAGAAATGATCACCATATTGCAATTGAGACGACGTGTCGCGCGCAACATTTGGGTCGCTACCTTGAAGGTCAACGTCACAGCATGACCTTGAAGCAAAATCGTGTCCGGCCCATAACATCGTTATTTGAATTCGGATTTTAAAACTATTTTACAAGAATGATCACCACATTGAGATGACGTGTCGCGCGCAACATTTGGGTCCAAGATCACATCGTGTTCGGCCCATAACTTCGTTATTTGAAGTCTGATTTTACAACTATTTCACAGAAATGATCACCATATTGAGACGACGTGTCACGCGCAAGTCGGTAGATAAATCTCATTGAGTAGAAGTGCAGTGCAAAGAACAGTAACTCTGCCTTGCCTAAGTTTGAAATTATCGCACTTTGTCTGGGACATAACTCTGAAACTACAAAAGATATATTTTTTCTGTGTCCAAAACCTAGTCGGGGAGCATTACCCGGTTCAATCGGCTCTTGTTTTACTTACTTTTCATTACATAATTACGATAGTCCGTCAGCACTTAAACAATATAAGTACAAATGTATATGCCTACAATTATTGATCAATATTATCTTATGTTTTTAAAAGTCATCTTAAAATAGCAATATTTCAAAGTGAATTTATTTATTGAAAAGATAATATTTACAGCATATCTAAATAATGACATAAATGTAATAGAAATAAATATAAAAACAATTTCTTAACGTAATGCAAGTATCACATATTTTAGGGCCAATAGCCTTTAATATTTTGTTATCACGATCTTTAGACAATGATCCCGTTGTACATAATTCTAAAAATGCTTACAGCTAAGAAATAAATAAATATTTATAAATGTTCTACACTATCATTGGAATTAATTACTTTAGTTATAGGTATTTAACAACATTAAAAAAACTTCTTATCATAATGTCTCGATCTAAATGCTCGTAATGTGTTTGATGTGGTTCTAAATTAAAGGGTTATGACTCATTACTCAAATACTGTAGTACTTCAGTTAATGAGCTTTGGCTTCCAGTAATGAATTTGATATGATGGTAGCTGATAGAGTTAGAATGATATGAAAAGTAGACTTGTTCAAAAGCATTATCTGAGGTTCAAAATGTCCAAAAATGAAATTGAAATCCTTCCGCAGATCACCTGGAACTTTCAAAACGGAAACGTATTGACTCAGAATTAAATTGAAATATAATATTTAAAGTGTTCCTAAACTCGATTTGAGTTTAAAGCGTTTAAACGGTTTTTTTTTCAATATTAGGTCATTTGGTATAGTAAAAATGATAATTCTGGTGAAAACAGAGTAAGCAAATAACCTAAAATTTAAGTTTTTAGTATAGACCAACATCAAATGGTATAATAATTCAATCCTTTGAGGTCAAAACAAAATTCAGAAGTGTTTTGTGTTACCAGTTTCTGAAATTTGCACAATTTGGTCTTTCGAGTTAAAATATTAGTACGGTGTTGGCTGGTTAAACTAAACTGATAACAATGACCATGTATTTTGTTAAATCAACCGTGACTTCTCACTTGAGAAAGATACGTATAAACTTCTATGATAGTACTGAACTGAATTAATTAGGGTATCTGAGGTTCACATTTATTTCGTCATCAAGATAACTAAGAAAACACCAGTTCAAATATCATTATATTTCATCTCAAATAATTTCAGAATTATGAAAGAGCTAAATTAAAAGCACGTTACCTGACATTTATATTTTTTTATTTCAAATGTGCAGGTACAGTAAAAAAACAAATTAAATAACCTTTCTGTACTTTTGTTTCTTATCAGTTTTCTTATACCTGCTGAGATGCGGGATTTATCCTTGATCTTCGCTCTTGATATCTATCGTATGGAACTTCGATGAGACATCTGTCGACCTTGGAAAAATATTATGATTATGATGAACTTGTTTCAATAACAGTATGATTCAAGATTCAAACGTTTTATGAATAGGAACCATCGTTTATCCCTGCGTGATCGTAAGAGGCGACCAAATGGGTTCGAATTATTGAGATGGTTTTGACCACTGGTGCTGTTTTAAGTTTCTTTGGCGCAGGAGTGTAATAAAGCCATTTAATAAAAACGATATAACACTAGTGTAATAACACTTTGACGTGACGTCATTTGCGCTATATAGAAACATAGCGTTAAAACGCGCTAATGTTAGCGTTACACTATAGGCGCGTCATTGAAAAATTACCCATTTTAACAGTTTACTGTTCCTATATTATATATGTGATAAATAGAATATTATATTCGTGTAGATTCAAAACTAAATTTATTGAACTCGTTGAATAAAACAATATTATGCTCGCCAGAGGCTCGCATAATATGATTTTATTCAACTCGTTCAATAAATTTAGTATTAAACTACACTCATTCAATATCCTCTATAACACCTAAGGTGCATTACATAAACATAATATCAATATTAAATAATTGTGAAATTTAAACAATGACATTTTGAGGATATTTTAATTTTATTTAAAACAATTGCTTAAAACCTTTAGAATGAATTGTTACTAAGGATATTGTCCAATAAGCTTATTAAGAGAAAAAAATGTGCAAATTTAATATGTTTTCCGCTCTATACTTTAGTTGAATAAGAATATTAATGAATGGAATATTATGTACAGTAATCAGTAAACTGATTCTTTGCTAAATTATTCCGAATTACATTGATTTGATTATTCTTAAAGAAAACGATATATTGCTGCAATCGAGATATAAGAAATCTTGTATAAAACAGTCTTTGTTTATATTATATTTTATTTATCATTTTTATGGAGATGAGTTGGATACGCCGCACCAATTAAAAGGTAATATGGCGACTTTCCAGCTTTACTGGGGGGAAGACCTCAGGTGTACACCCGTGCATTATTTTAGGCACGAACGGGCACCTGAGTAGAGCCACCGACACTCCTCAAATGACATAATTAAAAGTCTCTAGCGGGATTCGAACCTACATCGTTGAAAACAAATGATTTGAAGTCAAGAACATAGCCACTTGGCCATGTTACAGATAATGTAATTTTAAATATCGACTTCTGTCTACACATTACCATTCAAAGACAATGTATCGATACAACAATATGTATATAGAGGATATTCAAGTTTTTTCTATAAATACATGATTTATTTTCATCGAGTGGTATGAAAATAAATATTTCATGATTGGCGGTAGCCACGAGTGAAATATGGTAATTTTCATGCCACAAGATGAAAATAAATCATGTATTTATAGAAAAAACTTGAAATTTTCTGTTTATTATGTACATTTTTCTCTTTTTTGCGATAAAATTTGAAAAACTTTCCCTTAAATTTTGTGTACTAGTAGAATTTAAAAGAAAGTAGTCCGGCAAGACACCAGTGAAAATACGGAAATTATGTTTCACTGCAGTGAAAAATAAATTTTTACAGTGAAAATACGGAAAATGAAAATACGCATTTTATTTCATCAATATTTCTCAATATTTCATTTATAAGTATATAATAAATATAAATATTTGTTCAAAACCTTTGATATTTTATTCTAATGCAATATGAATAATCACGAAAAGAAAGCGGAAATAATTGAGAACAATGAATAGTACACGCACACATAAGGTTTAAAATCTCAGAATCGTTATCTTCATCAGACCATTGAAAGAGCATCGTTTTTGTTTTCACCTCCCTAGCACCGCCTTAAGTCACATTTATTTTTTATTCCCAAAGGAACAGAAATATATCACGACACCAAGCTCAATTAATGAGTTTTTAAAAGCCCAACATCAGAAATACATTACAGAAATTGAACAAAGAAAAAGGCACAGAAATGTTCATGTAATTTTCGCATTTGATTCATTTGATAAAGAAACAGATAAAGAACGTATAGTATTATTTGACAACTTTGGTAGTGCACTCAAAATAATGTGATATGTCGTGATAAAATTGCCGTTTTTCGGCAAAAATGATAAATGTCATACTTAATTTGACGTAGTCAATTACACTTTAAAACTCTTTGAAACTACAGGTATTAATTAATATAATATTATATTGATCTGCAATGGTTTTTCACTGACATAAAAAGGAGATATGTCATCAAAGAGACAGTTATTAAAAACCAATTAAAACAACTTTTTGTATGAACAACAAATAGATCGGCTAAGGTTTAGCAATATATGCTCAGTTTGCAAATTTACAAGGAGGTACACAAAATATGTCTTAAAGTTAGATGGCACATTTATTCAATGACATAAATGTTGATATTTCTGTTGATGTGAAAGAATATACGACATGTATAAATATTCTATAGTATGATTTAGAGGTAACAAAATATCATATAAGTAATATAATTTGCCTAATGGATAAGGTGTCTGCCTCTCAACTAATGGACCACAAACTCGAGCCCTAATCGGGTCACGACCATGCATCTTCATATGCCACCAGCAGTGCTGGTTGGTTCCAGGAATCGGACTTGTAAAATGATTTATATAAGTGGCAAGAACTTGTTTCGAAATCGAACTTAACTAAATATGTTTAAACCAATATAAGTCTGACGGATAGATAAATGTAACTTAAGATTATTTTGATGTTTACAATAATTTGATCTTACGTTATTTTATTTTAATTTTAATTTGCTCACGCTACAGGTTTCTTTAGATATTCTTTACGATACAATTTAAAGTGCATGTATTACTTTTCCACTTTTTATTATGTAAGTACATTTTTATAATGTAAGTGCATATATTGTCAGCAATTTCTTATAAGTTGTATATAAATGTATACAATATCTTAAGGACATAACCATGCCCGTCGGTTTAAAAACGACGTCAAACTTTTGTCAAAACACCTTTTACACCTGTAAGTATACCTTTGTCAAATTAGCCTGATAAATGGTATATTTTTTTCTTGAAAAAGGAAGGGTTCGTTAATCATAAAGGATTTGTGTATTTGAGGTAATTTTCAGTACCTGTAAAATGACCATGTTTTGTTAATAAAATATGATAGTGCTGTATTTTATTACATATTTGCAAATATGATTAAATATTTTACTTTGTCATCTGTGTTGAAACAGTAAAATGATATTTCGAAACTGACAGCTAAGGTAAAGTTTTTTTTCAAGTATTTGTCTATCCACTGCGCTTTCTCCAGAAGTGGTTTGCAATGACCTTGAACTAAAAGAAACTATTAACTTTATCAAATTATAAGTTTGAAAAAGTCATGATATTTCTTTTATTCAAGTAGCGACTTTCATTGCATTGTTTAAAGAATGGTTCCTTTTAACAATCAAATTTGTAACTTACAGTGATACTTTCGCAATACACTGATGCTGCGTTACATAACAATCAAACCTTCCACTTGCAAAAAAATATATTGTAAATTATGATGATCATTTTGCTTCAAAATGCATGTTTTATCTTTAATATTATAATAATACATTTTCCGTTACAAAGGCAATAAAATAGTGTAAATTAAAGTCAACTAATCAATTTTTTTAAATATGCACAATACTTACAAATGGAAGTGAAGTTTGCCACAATTCTGTGGTGCAAAGATGTTCTGGTAGCTGTTACTTAAAAATTCAAAATAGTTTTGATAGTACTTGATGAATAACATTTCGTTATTGTTATATAATTATATTATTTATATGGGTTTTTTTGTGTTTGATAGCATCTTTTACTTGCAATCACCGTATCATTTATTGACAGATGACACAACTCAACTTGTAAGATCTTTGAGATTTTAAGGCCGTGCAATTTTTGCATACTGGGGAGCAGCAACCAAGTTTTGACCTCTGGATAACGAGTAAAATATTTTACATACATACTCACGGACCTGATTTTGCATACTAAAAGTGAAATAACGACATTATTATTAAGTTTCTTATAGCATGATTATAATAATAAAACATATCAATTTGGCAATGACAATCACATTTATTTACTGATATATTTATTTAATAATGAACTCTTCGTTTTTATATCAATAAATTTCTTTGTTTGTTTTGATTCATTTTATGTCAAACCGACACTATATATTACTTTTTTAGACTGGTTCTTTACAATAATAGTATTTTAAGCTTGTCTGTGGTGAAGAAAATTCGAGCTATTATGATCGCTGTGGCGTCGTCGTTCTCGTGCAAATTACTAGTTTAATGGTGTCCATTATTAAAACATTTTGGAAGGTATCCTAGTGTTGTTCCTTTATGTGTGTATCCATTTTTATTTTGGTTTTGTTTGGTTTTACAGCCCACCGACACAATTTAGGTCATATGGGACAGAAATAGGAAATATGATTTTGGTTAACCACGTGTGTAACAAAATTAAACAGAGGTCAAAACCACCTTTCATTATGGAGCTAAGAGATGCATAAACTCTTGCAGTTCGAACCAATTTAGTCGCCTCTTACGATCACGCCGGGATAAACGGTGGATGCAGTTTGAATGTCTCAACCCTTAAAGGCAACCCCTCAGCCACAAGGGGAAGATTGTTTCATGCTACATTAGTCAATAATGTTTTGTTCTACTGTTGCGTGTTTACTTTGATTATATCCCTTCACGAAACAAAACAGAAAAACTAAATACAGAAAATGATGAATAGCAAAACCTTAACTATTAATTTATTAGCCATTGAAGATAATTAAGGAGAAAATAATTATTTTAATCTCTACAGCGAATGAAAGTTAATGAAAGAATAACAAAACTGTCACGCAAATATATGCTATGCCTGATAAATTTTACAACTCACACTTATTCTTTTAAAAAGTAAACAATCGACAAAGTATATAAAGTCAATGATATATACAGAAATATCCAACCAATGAATTGTGTTACCTTTATCATTTCTAATCTTCGGTACAGAGAAAAATTAAAACATATCAGCTTCTGCGAATATTATAAATTAAATGACAATTTCATTAGTTTTCCTGAGTGTGTGTTTAACTAAAATTTTGATATATCTAACTAAATTTATCAGATGTCAAATGATGTTGTGTTTGCATTTAACTAAATTTATCATTGTCACTTGAGGCAGGACAATTTTAATTTTACTTTTGCTTCTGTAGCAACGTTGTTACCGCAACCAAAGTTATCTCCCATTTCCCCCAACGATTCACGTCACTCAATGTATAATTTCAGAAGATGCGTGGGATTATTTCATCTTAGTTAAATCAAACATGAAGACTTGGAAAAGTCTCCTTTGCCGTTAATTTAAAAGCATCACGCGTTTCCCATATGTTAATTTGTTTGTTTATAATTACAATGAAACTACAGTTCCAAACATTTACAATACGAGGACCTTTTAAGATGCAAAAAATGGCGACACAACAAAATAACGCATCTTTGTCTATTTAGAAAAACTGCTGGGCACATAGTAATTGGTAATAGAATTAGACAGCTTTCAGTTTTCTCTTATATTAAAAGTCTTGTTTCTCAAAGAACTGATGTTTCGTAAGAAGCCCTTAATTCAAAACAGAAAATGAGTACTCTATTTCTTATAACACTTTGCCGAAAAGATTTATTTACAGTCAGCACTTTTAATGATTCATAATTAGTATGTCATGAAATGTACTTATATTATGAGAACCTGTCCCATTCATCATATAACAAATAGGTTAATAGAAAAACATTTCTGAGAACGTGGGATTATTCCATCTATATTCCAACATATTTATACTCATACCGTACTCGCCGACTGCTTTCAGAGTGACAATTCGGTAATGTTCATTGTCGTGAACGCAATAGATGCAATGTTTTTGATGAACTCAACACCAATTAAACTTTAAACATAATTTTGTTGTCTCAGGTTTTCTTTAAATCGCAGCGTAATATGTCAGTTATACAAATTAGTATGCGGAACTGGTAGCCTTCGTAACAACTGCAGTATGTTTTTTACACAGATCGTTTTGTTGATATGCCAGATTCTTTCAAGATTTTACAATAGTTTATAGATGTATGTATTATGATGATACCATAGATACCTTTTGTCTATCAACAAAAACATACTTAATATAAATATTTTATGAGTTGTAAGCGAAGTCATGTGGCCGTGTGGTTAACGCGTCGGACTAGTGATCTAAAGATGCTAACTGCGTGGGTTCAAACCCCGTCAGGCAAACTGTTGTTTCCTCGAGCAAGAAACTTTACACTCCTTGCTTAGACCTGGTTGGTTCCGGAAACAAGTTCGAGTGTTTTAATAAATAAGCTTATAGCTTCTAACACACTCGAACAAATATAAATTAGTATTAACTAATCATTTCACTCTAATGATTCATACTTCTTATATTGTCATTAACTCTGTAATGCAAAAACGTTGCAATTAAAAGACAATATAATCATAAATAAATTCCATATACCTCAGCCATGGTTTTGGGCAAATGCGAAGAATGCTGTAATGTTCTCGGTACTTTAAGTAGCAAATGGTGATTAATATTTTCATAATTAACCTACTTACTTACTTACTACAAATGCTAATCGAAATCTTAAAAGCCTAATGTTTAATACTGAATCTCTTTCACTTTATTCTCACCCTAGCTTTATGATAAATATAATAAAATGCCTATAAAAAGCTGATGCAGTACAAGCATTTATATGTAATGCCTGTTGTAATATAACTGGCTTTTAAATTGCTAATTAATAAACGTTCATAGTAATAGCAGTACAATTGCCGGAGGTACGAAATGTTTTTTATATGAAAGGCAACTGGAAAGCAAAATGTTACTTTCGAGAATATATTAATTCTTAAACCCCTTGCTTGCAAGCATTGTATTCTAATGTCATTATGAGCTGAAAAAAATAAAGATACAGAGCTAAAAAGAAAAGGTTCGATACGAACATTTTATATGGTTGATATACCTAGAAGTGTGTAACTACACACTTGGTGAAAATTGAGTAGATAAAATAGTAACTAAGTAAATAAGTAACTGAATTTGTCGTCTAGTACAATATCATCTTAGGGTAAAAGCTAAAATAATACCAAAACCGTGTGTGTTATTAGCATTTAATTATTTTAGTTTCTTTAACACATCTTTTTGCTTTTTTCACAATGAATTCATTTTATGTACACTTAACATTACTTATTTATTCCTTATTGCTGATAAAACAAAAAATAAAAGAGCTAAAATGAGTTCTCTAAAACATGCGCAAATGGCCAAACAGCCTGTTCCTAAACGGAAGTGCTGTTAATCGCAAGATATTGTCCACCCCACCACCCCACTAGCACCGGCAAAAGCAGGATTTTAGCTGTGAGCATGGAATCGATTTACATGTTTTCCGATTCTTATTTACAAAAACATAAACAATAAGTATACTTTCAGAGATCGAAATATTAACCGAGATGTTCGTATTCTCAAAAATGCACCACGACACCTTTTAATTCCAAATGTTAATTATAAAACTTTGGAATGTGCCTCTAGAAATGCATTATTGCATAAAACAAAGTTAAGTTAATTGTGAGAGAGATAAAGGCATAAAATCAGCATGCTTCCTTGAAGGTCTTTAAATTTAATGCTCTTAATATTGTTTCCAAACGCCATAATGTGTTTAAGTAATATACGCATAATTGTTTTAATATTTAGACTTGACTTTGTTTGATGTATGGTAAAATGTTAACATAACTTTTATGCTTAATTATTTACTATTTATAGAAAGGTTTGATTATTTGTTCAAGTTAACTTGTTTTATAATGTGCGTGTACATAGTTTACAGTAAACATTACTGAAAAAGGGGGAAACTTAAAGACTCGCGATGCATTAGAAATGTTTTTAGTTATATTTCTGAAAAGATTTTAAAGTTTGGTGTCTTTCTTAGTATCCAAAAAAGTTACTCGGCCGATATTCTGATCTGTCTTTTTTCTTTTTCATTTTTTTTCTCCAAAAGATAGATAAGTATAATAATAGCGAATTAGTATTTTGTATGGATGTTTAATACTACTTTGTTTACATTTTGCTACTTTTATGACAAATTATTCACATTTATTTCTATTTATGTCAGATAACAAACAACCATTAATTAAATATTATAAAATTCATGTTTGTCCTTTCTGTAGAAGTAAAAATGCAAAAAAAACACGATAATACCCTGGTATATTCTTTTCACATTGTTTTAAAAACATCTGTTTGGCTTAAAGTACGTTTGAAGCAAATACAATCTTAATTGCTTTCTGATGCCAAAATTCTTAAATTAATGTATCGTAATATTCCATTTATTATCAAAAAATCCGTGATATAAAACAAAATTTAATGAAAGGTTTGATCAAGTTTGCATGGTATGCAAAGTCTTAAGATGCACTAATGTTATTAGGATATGTTATATAAATGTAATTATTAGTTAAAAAGACTTAACTGTTGAATTCTGCTTACGCCGGT
The DNA here is from genome assembly GCF_026571515.1 of Ruditapes philippinarum. Lineage (NCBI taxonomy): Eukaryota > Metazoa > Mollusca > Bivalvia > Venerida > Veneridae > Ruditapes > Ruditapes philippinarum. The sequence goes on from NW_026856211.1 coordinate 71,774, forward strand.
GCTATGGGCGTAGACAGTAGCTTACAATTATCACAACCCATTCATACAACTGTCATAAATTTTCTATTCTGCTTCCCTTTTTTAATATAAAAAGTCAAGATCTAGCAAGCTTCCCTTTTTTTAATATAAAAAGTCAAGGTTTAGCAAACTTACGGAATTGGAATATTGACGATTCGTTACCTTGTCAAATACATAGGAAAAATAAAGGATGGAACAAGGTTTGTTAACAATCATGTTAAATCGTAAAAGACCTTTTCTTGGTTTCACATATTTTTCACATTTCTCGGATATGAGACTTGTGAATAGAACATCCTCATTATTAACGTTTCTTATCAGTGCATGTAATATAAATAGATCTTTGTTTTCTTTTCCATCAACAATTGAAGCACTTATCATTTGAGATACCACAAACTCAACAAAAACTTAGATTTGCACCTTTTTAAAAATCATGAACATATGTTTTCTTTTTATTAGTGAATTATTAGTAATTATGAATTATTGCATACTATCTTTGTTACTGCCTGTTTTTACAATTTAATTATACCAAATCCATACATTTACAAATTTCACTAGTTACGAGTTATTGGTAGCTTACATAGTTTTGTTTCTTATTCATCTTAAATGAAATCCTATCAGAGTAAGAAAGAAAGGATCTGAATTTAACAAATACCATATCAGATGATTATAATTATGCTGATTCATAGATTACATACAGAAATATTTTGATGATTTATTATTTTATTCATTTAATGATTACTTTCATAGTGTGACACTTTATCTTTTGGCATTTTTTTCTTACAATTCAACCAAAGGCAGATGGCGTTTGATCTTGCAATTTTATATCTGTCTGACAATACTGATCATCCGATAAATTGGTCTGGCAAATACCGAAATACCCACCCATAAAATAATCTTTTTTACATTTTGCAGAATTAGCGATTCCCTGAAATCTGTGTTTTGACGTCACGAAGGATTAAATTCAACCTGAGACAGATTTGTTTTTTTTATTCACTTATTATCCCGTTAAAATAGCTTGCTGATTCTACGAGAAGTAAATTATAAGGTATAAAGGTTGACTCATATCAATAAGATAAAAGTAATTTAATGATAAGGTTATTAAACTTATGAAAGAAATGTACTACTTAATACCTCTCTCAAGTTTCCTTTTAACCAATTATCAACAATTTGTCATGCATGTATTTAATCATTATTGCACCATTATAACAAGAGCATTGGAAGCTGTGTTCACGGCTGTCTGTTTAGCGAAACTGTCATCTATAACTTATTTACATACATAATTGTATATCACAACAATTAAGTATTCCAAGTTTTATCTTTATATATTTCATACTTTTCCTACTTAATAAGCAATTTCTACCAAAGAGTCTAAAACAAAAAGGGGCATAACTCTAAAACAATAGTATCAAGAATTATGTCCCTTGTCTTGCTCCTGCATCTTGCGAGTATTCAAAATTTAATGTTGAAATATTTCATAGTTTTGAAATCATTCTTCTTAATAAGCAATTTTGACAAAACTAAAATCAAGAAAAAAAAGTCATAACTCTAAGAATATAGTTGTATTAATAATGCTTCTTGTCCTACAGGTTCACCTTGTCAAGATTACCAAGTACAATGTATTTCAAAAAATTGAGACGTAAACTTTGTTCGATAAGGAAGGATTCTGAATAAGAAGCGTTCGTATTAACAAGGTTCCACAGTAGTGATTTGCACGGCAACAACGACAACGGAAAGATCGATGCCACAGCAATCATATTGCTCAAACTTTTCCTTCGAAACAGACAAAGTATAACTACTATTAGTTTTAACATTAGATTAATTTAACTGATCATTAAGAATATTTGTTATCAGAAATTTGGCGTATAAGATTCGATATACTTATATCAAATGATTTAATTGTAAATGTATGTCTTCAAAGAGTCCATTTATGTCAATATCTCAATAAAAAAATTATTAATATTTTTTCCCAAAAATGATTTATTCATCATTCAGTCTGATCAAAAGCTTTCATCATTTTAGGTAATATATCATATCATGACCTGACTGAATAGCACATAGTGAAGACCATGATCAGAAGCCTCCTGAGCTTGGTTTTCCCTAGTTGAATAATAGATTTAATCGCCACAATCAAGCTAATAGTTAAATTATAATTATTCCCCGAACTAACATATTACACACATTAAAGCCGATATATTTTATGATATCTTTATATCATATTTAAATCAAGATGTTTGTATGTTAAAAACTTACTCGATTATACTTGATATCATATCTAAAACTTCTCTGGTAGGAAGAAGCTTACAGTTATTCGAATCCATTAAGTCGCCTCTTATGATCACGAAGAGATAAACGGTGGCTGCAATTCTGATGCCTCAACCCTGAAAGGCAACCTCAGCTACAAGGGGAAGATTGTTTCAAGACAAAAGTAAATGCTTCATTAGTGAATAATGTTTTGTTCTACTGTTGCGTATTTACTTTGATTATATCAGAAAAAAAACAGAAAAAGTAAATACAGAATGTGATGAATAGCAAAACCTTAAACCTTAATTCAGTAGCTGGCTGCTGAAAATCTATTAATCTCTACGGGGAATGAAAATTAATGGAAAAACAACAAAACTGTCACGTAGATATATGCAATTCCTGATAAATTCTACAACTCATACTTTATCTTTTAAAAAAGGAAAGAATCGACAAAGGATACAAAGTCAATGATATATACAGCAAATACCTAACCAACGAACTGTGTTGCCTTTTTCAATTCTAATTTTCGGTACAGAGAAATAAAATAGAAACACCTTATTAGTTTTCATAAGCGTGTGTTTATCTAAAAGAAATGATATTTTTAACTAAATTTATCGATTGTCAAATGATGTTTGTTTGCATTTAACTAAATTTATCAATTGTCACTTGCAGCAGGACTATTTTAATTTTATTCTTGCTTCTGTAGCAACGTTGTTACCGCAGCCAAAGTTATCTACGATTTCCCCATGCGTCGGAAAATTTGCAGCATACGTGATTAACATGTATGTATAGATTGACAAAAACGTTTCACGTGACTCAATGTATAATTTCAGGAGGGCGTAGCCTTAGTTAAATTAAACATGAAGACTTGAAAAAGTCTCATTTGCCGTAAATTTAAAAGCATCACGCGTTTCCCATATGTCAACCTGTTTGTTTATAATTACAATGACAATACAGTTCCTAACATTTACAATACGAGGACCTTTTAAGATGCAAACAAGAGCGATCAGTAATCACATGTGTCGCCTCATGATGGCCAATTTCATGTTGGGACAAATTTAGTGACAGACGGACAGACAGACGGACAGTGCACAACTAAACTTTGTACTGATCATTCCTGTAAAGTTTGGATAAAATTGCACCAGTAGTTTATGAGGAGTAGTCCGGACAAGCTTTTGCGTATCTGGCAACACACAGAAAAAAACACCTTTTTATCAAAGGGCCATAACTCGGCCAAAAATCATTCAACCGGAAAACCCGTGCAATATGCGCAAGGACTTGAGCTACAGATCAATCCTGTAAAGTTTCATTGAAATTGCATTAGTGGTATAAGAGAAGTAGTCTGGACAAACTTTAAAAATAAAAATTATTAAAGGGCCATAACTCAAACAAAAATCATTGAACCGGAAAATGCTGACAATATGCACAACTAGACGTGGTACTGATCATTCCTGTAAAGTTTGGATGAAATTGCACCAGTAGTTTATGAGGAGTAGTCCGGACAAGTTTTGTGACGGACGGACAGACAGACAGACAGACAGACGGACAGACAGACAGACAGACAGACGACGGAGAAGTGATCCCTATATGTCGCCACTACTCCGTAGAGGCGACACAAAAATGGCGATACAACAAAATAACGCATCTTTGTCTATTGAGAAAAACTGCCGGGCACATAGTTATTGGTAACAAAATTAGACTGTTTTCAGTTTTCTCTTACATAAACACTTTGCCGAAAAGATTAATTTACAGTCAGCACTTTTTACTGATTCATAATTAGTACGACATGAAATGTACTTATATTATGAGAACCTGTCCCATTCATCATATAACAAATAGGTTAATAGAAAAACATTTCTGAGAACGCGGGATTATTCCATCTATATTCCAACATATTCATACTCATACCGTACTTGCTGACTGACGTTGCTTTGAGAGTGACAAGTCTGTTTTGTTGATTATCTTGAACATGCAATGTTTTTGATGGGCTCAACATCAATTGAACTTTAAACATAATTTTGTTGTTTCAGGTTTTCTTTTAATCGCAGCGTTTTATGTCAGTTATACAAAGTAGTATGCAGAACCAGTAGATTTCATAACAACTACAATTGGTTTGTTACACTGAATGATCGTTTTGTTGAAATGAGAGATACTTTCAAGAGTATACAATAGTTTATAGATGTATGCATGATAATATCATAAATACCTTTTGTCTATCAACAAACAAATACTATATATACAATATTTAGCAAAGTCATGTAGCCGAGTGGTTAATCCGTCGGAATAATAATCTAAGGATGCTGACTGCGTGGGTTCAAATCCCATTAGGCAAACTGTTGTTTCCTCGAGCAAGAAAATTTACACTCATAGCTTAGTACGGGTTTGCTTTCAGTAACGGGTTCGAGATTGTTTCAATAAGCTTATAGCTCCTAACACAATCGAACAAAAATAAATTTCACTCTAATGAATGATTATCTATGATATCAACTCTATATGCAAAGGAAAGTACCATTTAAAAGAGAATATAATTGATTATTCAGACATGGTTTTTGACAAATACGAAAAATTCTATAATGATTTAGTACTTTAATTAGTAAAGGCTGAATAATATTTTCATAATTAACCTACTTACTTACTTACTACAAATGCTAATCAAAATCTCAAAAGCCAAATGTTTGATACTTAATAGGTCCCACTTTATTCTTACCCTTGCTTTATGATAAGTGTAATGAAATGCCAATAAAAAGCTGATACATTACAAGCCTGTAGCATTTATATATAATGCCACTTGTAATATATCTGGCTTTTAAAATTGCTAATTAATAAACGTTCATAGTTTTAGCACTGCACAATTGCCGGAGGTACGAAATATCTTTTTTATGAAATGCATCTGGAAACAAAATGTTACTTTGTAGAATTAATAAATTCGTTAACCCCATTGCCTGCATGCTTTGTACTCTAATGTCAATCATTAACTGAAAATAATAAAGTTACAGAGTAAAAAAAGAAAAGACATGCATCTGAGGATCAATTCGAACGATATACTATAAGTGTGTCACTCTGAAAAAATGAGAAGATGCAATTAGAAACTAAGTAAACATGTACAGTTTCTTAATCAGTAAGTCATCCAGTAAAATTTCAAATAAGGCAAAAGCTAAAATTTTAACAAAACCATGTGTGTGATTAACGGTTAATTATTTTAGTTTCTTTAACACATATTTGTGCTTTTTTCCATTCACAATGAATTTTTTATGTATACTCGACTTTACTTATTGCTTTAACAACGTAAAAGAGCTAAAACGAGTATCTCTTAAGAATGTGCAAATGGCCAAACAGCCTGTTCCTAAACGGACGTGTGGTTATTTGCAAGATATCGTCCACCCCCACCACCCCACTATGCTATAATCAAACCTGACATCTGCTGACAATGCATTTTTATTATTACATTTTTAACTAAAGCATGCTGATATATACATGTATCATATTACATTTATTCAATCTCAATTTTACAAAATACTAGAAAACAATAATGTTAAAATGATAATTTGTATCATTTTTATCGTTTCTTATCCGTCTAAACGTAATCAACATTTTGTAAAAAAAAGGCACAAATTCGGACTCTCGTACTCTGTTTCAGGTAAAACTTTGAAGAAAAAAATAAAACAAGATTAAAAGATTACAAATTTAAAGGGAAAATAACTTTTAACCATTTTATAAACATTTGTCTTATCGAAAAAAACACACATATATATATATATATATATATATATATATATATATATATATATATATATATATATATATATATATATATATATATATATATATATATATATATATATATATACGAAAATGCTCTTCTGATTACTGTATTTTATTCGCATCAAGTTTTCTTATGTAGTGCGAGAAGAATATGTTTTGGCACATTTTTCTCATATATTCCAACAAGATTTATCAAATAAAAAATTCTAAAAAGAAATCTTTGTAAATTTTGCAAAATTAGCAAATTCCGTGAAACCTGTGTGTTGACGTCATAATGAATTAAATTCAAATTGAAATAGATTTTTGTTAGATGATAATTTAACATGGAATGATTCGAATTAATTTTGAATCATGCGTGCATCAAAAATAAACTATGGCGTATTAAATTCTTAAATCATATCAATATATATGTATTTCACACATATCGTACTATGTTTTTTTTATACATTTCGTCAGGTAATTTTACCAAATTTAATTACATATCTACCAAAGTCCAACCGGAGCAAATATAAACTAGAACTCCGTCAGTCGGATGTGTCGCCTTGTGAACAATGTAGTTTAGGAGAAATGGCCAGGACAAAAATGAAATATGAAAAATAACAAAGAGCAATAACTAAAAAAATAATAAGTGCAGAGCAGCAGTTTCTGTGCACTGCACTTCTTATCAATAAGATCTATCATTCTATGATGTTTCAAGTCCATAGCTTTCATACTTGAGGAGAAATGACCAGGACAAAAGTAAAGAAAGAAAATCAACAAAGGGCAATAACTCAAAAAATAAGAAATGCAGAGTATCAGTTCTTATGCACTGCACTTTTTCTTAATGAGATCTATCATCCTATGAAGTTTCAAGTCCATAACTTTTATACTTTCGGAGAAATGGCCCGGACAAAAATTATAAGTATGAAAATTAACAAAGGGCCATAACTCAAAAATTAAGAAATGCAGGGTACCGAATCTTGTGCACTACACTTCTTCTTAATGAGATCTATCATCCTATGAAGTTTCAAGTCCATAGCTTTCATACTTAAGGAGAAATGGCCCGGACAGAATTAAAGTATGAAAATAAACAAAGGGCAATAACTCAAAAATTATGAAGTGCAGAGTACCAGTTCTTATGCACTGCACTTCTTCTTAATGAGATCTATCATCCTATGAAGTTTCAAGTCCATAGCTTTTTTAGTTGAAGAGAAATGGAACGGACAAAATTAAAGTATGAAAATTAACAAAGGGCAATAACTCAAAAAATAAGAACTGCAGAGTACCGGTTCTTGTGCACTGCACTTCGGGTTATTGAAAGAAGCATGCATACCAAGTTTGAAGTCAATCAGACTTCTAGTGACTGAGTTATGCTCCGGACAAGCTTTAGGGGACGCCGACGCCGACAACGACAACGACGCCGCCGACACGGACGCCGCCGACACCGCCGACAAAAGTAACCCCTATATGTCTCCTTTTCAAGGCGACACAAAAAATAAAGTTTCAAAGTGAATTCATTTATTGAAAAGAAAATATTTACAGAATATCTGAATAATGTCATCAATATAATAAAAATAAAAATAAAATAGAGAAAAACAAAATCCTTAACGAAAGCCCAAACACGGAAAAATTGTGCAGGCTCAGTTTGATTGAGGCTGTTCATAGAAGGTACCGAAAGTGCAAGTTACTGGCCATGCCCGGCTTAAGCAGAATTCAACATTGAAGTCAATTTCTTAACTATATCTAAGTATCACATATTTGAACTACAATAGCCTTTGGTGTTTCGTTATCAATTTAGATGTTTAGGTATTCGACAATAACCCCGTTATACATAACTATAAAAATGCTTACAGCCAAGAAATAAATAAAGAATTCTAAAATGTTCTACACTATCATTGGAACTAATTACTTTAGTAATAGGTATTTAACAACATTCAAAAATTTCTAATCATGATGTCTCGATCTAAATGATCGTAACGTGTTTGATGTGGTTTTAAATTAAGGTTATGATTCATTAATCAAATACTGTAGTACTTCAATTAATGAGCTTTAGCTTCCAGTAATGAATTTGATATGATGTTAACTGATACAATTAGCATGACTTGAAAAACCTGAAAAGAGTGAAATCGAAATTTTTCGGCAGGTCACCTGGAACACTCAAAACGGAAAAATAAAATAAAAAAGGATGCTCAGAACTTAATTGAAAAATATTATTTACAGCGTCCCTAAGACCGCATTGAGTTAAAGCATTTAAATACTTCACGAATTAAGGTCATTTGGCACAATAAAAATATTATTCCTGTAAGAAAAACGGAGAAAGCAAATGGCCTGAAAATTACGTTTTTAGTATAGACCGACATCATATAGTATAAAAATATCTTAAGATTAATTTCCAGTCCCTTGAAGTCAAAACAAAATTTCAGAAGAGTTTTAAATGTGAGCTACATATAGTTTTATGGTATTAATTATTGTTTCTGAAGTTTGCATAATTTCTACTTTAGAATAATAAAATAGTACGGTAATTAAACTGATCATAAATCATCGAAACGAACATGTCTTTTGTTAAAGCTACAGTGATTTTAAACTCGAGACACGTGCGTATGAACTTCTATGACAATACTAAACTGAATTAATTAGGGTATCTCATGTTTACATTTATTTCTTCATCAAGATATCTAAGAAAACACTACTTCAAATATAGTATTTGCAATTAATTTAATTTCAAATTAAATGATTTCAGCATTATAAAAGAGCTCAATCAAAATCATGTTACTTGGCATTTAATTTTCTTCTTTTCAAATGTGCAGATACACTAAAAAACGAATTTGATAACCTATCTGTACTATCGTTCTTATCAGTTTTCTTATACCTGGTGCGATGCGGGATTTATCCTTGATCTTCGCTCTTGATACGTTTCCTATGGTACTTATATTTCAATGAGACTTCTGTTGACCTTGGGAAAATATTATGATTTATGATGAACTTGTTTCAATAACAGTATGATTCAAGATTCAGCGGTTTTATGAATTGCAGCCATCGTTTATTGATCCCTACGTGATTGAAAGAGAGGAATTACTAGAATATATGCATCTTTTAGCTACAGCAGTTGAGGTAGTTTGGATCCCTGATGTTGTTTTACCTTTGCAACAGCCGAGCTTAGCCAAACTCATCTAACCACTCGGTCATGGACACCCCCTATCACAGATAAAATGCAACTCTAAATATCGACTTCTATTAACACATTTCCTAATTGGAAACCATTACCATCCAAAGACAATGTATCCATGCAAGAATATGTACATGAAATATGTTATCAAACCCGTTGATATTCTATTACATCGCAAAAAAAAGTTTACGAATTAAAATATGAGATCAATTAAGAACAATGAAAATAAACACACACAAATTGTTTTAAATCTTTGAATTAATATCTTCATGAGAACATTGAAAGATCATCGTTTTGGTTTTCACCTCCCTATCACCGCCTTAAGTCACATTTATTCTTTATTCTCAAAGGAACAGAAATATATCACGACACCAAGCTCAATTTATGAGTTTTTAAAAGCCCAACATCAAAAATAGATTACAGGAATTGAAGAAAGAAAAAGGCACAGAAATGTTCATGTCATTTTCGCATTTGATTCATTTGATAGAGAAACAGATTAAGATCGTATAGTAATGTTAGACAACTTTGGTAGCGCACTCAAGATTAATGTGATATGTCGTGATAAAATTGCCGTTTTTCGGCAAAAATGATAAATGTCATACTTCATTTGACGAAATCAATTACACTTTAAAGCTCTTTTAAACCACGAGTTTAATCAGTAAATTTATATTGATCTACAATGTACTTTTCACTGACAAAAAAGAAGATATGTCATCAAAGAGACAGTTTTTAAAAACCAATTAAAACAACTTTTTGCATGAACCGCCAATAGATTCGCACGTGTAGCAATGCTTGATAAAGTTTACCTCAGTCAAATTAATCATCAACAATTTGAGAAATAATGTTGTTTTTGCTGCTGCTGCTGCTGCTGCTGTTGTTATTGTTGTTGTTGTTGTTGTTGTTGTTGTTGTTGTTATTTTGTACAACTGTCGGTCTTTAAAGCTTTATAATTCATAAAGGAATTGTCTTTGTGGTAATTCTAAATACTTGTGAAATTAGCATGTTTTGTTAATAAAATATAATTCTTTGAGTAGTGCTGTATTTTATGATATGTTTACAAATATAATTAAATATTTTAATGATAGATTGCCTTAGCCACCTGTGTTAAGCATTTCTTTAAAAAATAAGAGCGATCAGTGATCACATGTGTCGCCTCATGATGGCCAATTTCATGTTGGGACAAGTTTTGTGACAGACGGACAGACAGACGAACAGTGCACAACTAGACTTGGAACTGATCATTCCTGTACAGTTTGGATAAAATTGCACCAGTAGTTTATGAGGAGTAGTTCGGACAAGCTTTTGTGTATCCGGCAACATACATAAAAAACACCTTTTTATCAAAGGGCCATAACTCGGCCAAAAATCATTCAACCGGAAAACCCGTGCAATATGCGCAAGGACTTGAGCTACAGATCAATCCTGTAAAGTTTCATTGAAATTGCATTAGTGGTATAAGAGAAGTAGTCCGGACAAACTTTAAAAATAAAAATTATTAAAGGGCCATAACTCTGTCAAAAATCATTGAACCGGAAAGTGCTGACAATATGCACAACTAGACTTGGTACTGATCATTCCTGTAAAGTTTGGATGAAATTGCACCAGTAGTTTATGAGGAGTAGTCCAGACAAGCTTTTGCGTATCTGGCAATACACAGAAAAAAACACCTTTTTATCAAAGGGCCATAACTCGGCCAAAAATCATTCAACCGGAAAACCCGTGCAATATGCGCAAGAACTTGAGCTACTGATCAATCCTGTAAAGTTTCAATGAAATTGCATTAGTGGTATAAGAGAAGTAGTCCGGACAAACTTTAAAAATAAAAATTATTAAAGGGCCATAACTCTGTCAAAAATCATTGAACCGGAAAATGCTGACAATATGCACAACTAGACTTGGTACTGATCATTCCTGTAAAGTTTGGATGAAATTGCACAAGTAGTTTATGAGGAGTAGTCCGGACAAGTTTTGTGACGGACAGACGGACAGACAGACGACGGAGAAGTGATCCCTATATGTCGCCACTACTCCGTAGAGGCGACACAAAAATGACATTTCGAAACTGACAGCTTAGGGGAGGGTTCTTTTTCCAAATCCCTTTTCTATTGATTGCGTTTTCTCCAGAAGTGATTTGCAATCACCATTAACTAAAAAACTATTTAATTTACCAAATTATCAATTTGTAGCAGTGATGCTACGTTACATAACAATCAAACCTGCCACTGGAAAATATGATAAATTATGATGATAATTTTGCTTCAAAAAATGCTTTATATACAGTATATTATAATGATTATACTCGTTCACTTTTCGTGACAAAAACAATATAACACTATAAATTAAAGTCAATTAAGCAATGTTTTAAAAATGTTTACAATACTTACAAATGGAAAGGAAGTTTGCAACAATTCTGAGGTGCAAAGATGTCCTGGTAGCTGTTACCTCAAAAATTCAAAATAGTTTTGATAGTATTTGATGAATTTCATTTCGTTATTATTTTATAATTATATTATTGTGTATTGGTTTTTGTGATTGATAGCAGCTTTTACTTCCAATCACCTTATCATTTATTTACAGATGACACAATTCAACTTGATTTTTCAAGATTTTAAGGCCGTGCAATTTTTGCACAATTGCGAGCAGCAACAAAGTTTTAACCTCTGAGTAACGGGTAAAATATTATACATGTATACTCACGGACCTGATTTTGCATACTAAAAGTGAAATAACGACATTATACTTTAGTTTCTTATAACATGATTATAATAAAAAAACATATTAAATTGGCAATCAGACTTATTGATATATTCATTTGATAATGAACTCTTCATTTTTTATCAATAAATTTCATTGTTTGTTTTGATTCATTTTATGTCACACCGACACTGTTAAGTACTTTACTAGGCTGACGCTTCAAAATAGTAGTATTTATGACCGTTTGTCTCGTAGAAAACGTCGGAGCTAGTATGATCGCTATGGCGTCGTCGTTGTCGTGCAAAGTACTAGTTTAAATATGCCCATTACTCAAGCAATATAGAAGGTATCCCAGTGTTGTTCCTTTATTTGTGTATCCATATATATTTTGGTTTTGTTTAGTTTAACAACGCACCGGCACAATTTAGGTCATATGGGAAAGGAACAGGAAAGATGATTTTGGTTAACCTCGAGTGTAACAAAATTAAACAGGGGTCAAAACCATCTTACATTCTTGAGCTAAGAGATTTCTAATCTAGCAGTTCGAACCCATTTAGTCGCGCATCTTACGATCTCGCAGGGATAAACGATGGCTGCAATTCTGATGCCTCAACCCTTAAAGGCAACCCCTCAACCACAAGGGGAAGATTTTTTTTCAAGGCAAAAGTAAATGCTTCATTAGTGAATAATGTTTTGTTCTACTGTTGCGTGTTTACTTTGATTATATCCCTTCTCAAAACAAAACAGAAAAAGTAAATACAGAAAATGATGAATAGCAAAACCTTAAACATTAATTTATAAGCCACTGAAGATGATTAAGGAGAAAATAATTATTTTAATCTCTACAGCGAATGAAAGTTAATGAAAGAATAACAAATCTGTCACGCAAATATATGCTATGCCTGATAAATTTTACAACACACACTTTTTCTTTAAAAAAGTAAAGAATCGACAAAGTATATAAAGTCAATAATATATACCAGAAATATCCAACCAATGAATTGTGTTACCTTTATCATTTCTAATCTTCGGTACAGAGAAAATTAAAACATATCAGCTTCTGCGATTATTATAAAATTAAATAACAATTTCTAACATAAACGTATTAAAAAAATTGGAAACACCTTATTAGTTTTCATGAGTGTGTGTTTATTTAAAAGAAATATGATATATTTAACTAAATTTATAGACTGTCAAATGATGTTGTGTTTGCATTTAACTAAATTTATCATTTGTCACTTGCAGCAGGACTATTTTAATATTACTTTTGCTTCTGTAGCAACGTTCTTACCGCAGCCAAAGTTATCCACCATTTCCCCAACGTTTCACGTCACTCAATGTATAATTTCAGAAGATGCGTGGGATTATTTCATCTTAGTTAAATCAAACATGAAGACTTAAAAAAATCTCATTTGCCGTTAATTAAAAAGCATCACGCGTTTCCCATATGTTAATTTGTTTGTTTATAATTACAATGAAACTACAGTTCCAAACATTTACAATACGAGGACCTTTTAAGATGAAAAAAATGGCGACACAACAAAATAACGCATCTTTGTCTATTTAGAAAAACTGCTGGGCACATAGTAATTGGTAATAAAATTAGATAGCTTTCAGTTTTCTCTTATATTAAAATAGTCTTGTTTCTCAAAGAACTGATGTTTCGTATGAAGCCCTTAATTCAAAACAGAAAATGAGTACTCTATTTCTTATAACACTTTGCCGGAAAGATTTATTTACAGTCAGCACTTTTACTGATTCATAATTAGTACGACATGAAATGTACTTATATTATGAGAACCTGTCCCATTCATCATATAACAAATAGGTTAAATAGGAAAACATTTCTGAGAACTTGGGATTATTTCATCATTATATCAACATATTTATACTCATACTGTACTAGCTGACTGACATTGCTTTGAGAGTGACACTCCTGTTTTGTTGATTATCTTAAACTTGCAATGTTTTTGGATGGTCTCAACACCAATTAAACCTTAAATATAATCTTATCTTTCAGGTTTTCTTTAAATCGCGTACAACGTTATATGTCGGTTATACAAAGTAGTATGCGGAACTGGTAGCCTTCATAACGACTCCAGTATGTTTTTACACTGAATGATCATTTTGTTGAAATGTGTTGAAATGCAAGATTCTTTCAAGTTTATACAATAGTTTATAGATACATGCATGATGATGCTATCATAAATGCATTTTGTCTATCAACACACACATACTATATAAACAACATTTTATGAGTTTTAAGCAAAGTCATATGACCGAGTGGTTAACGCGTCGGACTTGTAATCTGAGGATGCCAAAACCCGTCAGGCAAGCCGTTGTTTCCTCAAGCAAGAAACTTTACACTTATTGCTTAGTACAGCTTGGTTCCAGGAATGGAGTCGAGAGTGTTTTCAATAAACTTATAGCTTCTAACACACTCGAACAAATATTAATTAGTATTTACTAATCATTTCACTCTAATGATTCTTCCTTTTATATTGTCATTAACTCTGTAATGCAAAAACGTTGCATTTAAAACAGAACATAATCATAAATAAATTCCATATACCTCAGCCATGGTTTCGGGCAAATGCGAAGACAGTTATAATGTTCTTTGTACTTTAAATAGCAAAGGGTGATTAATAGTTTCATAATTAACCTACTCACTTACTTACTACAAATGCTAATCAAAATCTCAAAAGGATTATGTTTAAAACATAATTTGTTTCACTTTATTCTCACCATAGCTTTATCATAAATGTAATGAAATGCCAATAAAAAGCTGATGCAGTACAAGCATTTATATGTAATGCCTGTTGAAATATATCTGGCTTTAAATTGCTAATAAACGTTCATAGTTATAGCACTACACAATTGCCGGAGGTACGAAATGTTTTTTATATGAAAGGCAACTGGAAAACAAAATGTTACTTTCGAGAATATATTAATTCTTAAACCCCTTGCTTGCAAGCATTGTATTCTAATGTCATTCTGAGCTGAAAAAAATAAAGATACAGAGCTAAAAAGAAAAGGTTCGATACGAACATTTTATATGGTTGATATACCTAGAAGTGTGTAACTACACACTTGGTGAAAATTGAGTAGATAAAATAGTAACTAAGTAAATAAGTAACTGAATTAGTCGTCTAGTACAATATCATCTTAGGGTAAAAGCTTAAATAATACCAAAACCGTGTGTGTTATTAGCTGTTAATTATTTTAGTTTCTTTAACACATCTTTTTGCTTTTTTTAACATTTACAATGAATTCATTTTATGTACACTTAACTTTATTTATTAATTCCTTATTGCTGATAAAACAAAAATAAAAGAGCTCAAATGAGTATCTCTAAAACATGCGCAAATGGCCAAACAACCAGCTGTTCCTAAACGGAAGTGCTGTTAATCGCAAGATACCGTCCACCACCACCACCACCACCACCCCATTAGCATTAAATAAAGAAGACTATTACCTTAAAGTATGGAACCGATTTACATGGGTTTTCTTCCGATTCTTATTTATCAAAAACAACAACACTAAGTATACTTTCAGAGATCGAAATATTAACCGAGATGTTCGTATTCTCAAAAATGCACCACGACACCTTCTAATTCCAAATGTTGATTATAAAACTTTGGAATGTGCCTCTAGAAAAGCATTATTGCATAAAAACAAAGTTAAGTTAATTGTGAGAGTGATAAAGGCATAAAATCAGCATGCTTCCTTGAAGGTCTTTAAATTTAATGCTCTTAATATTGTTTCCAAACGCCATAATGTGTTTAAGTAATATAAGCATAATTGTTTTAATATTTAGACTTGACTTTGTTTGATGTATGGCAAAATGTTAACTAAACTTTTATGCTTAATTATCAACTATTTATAGAGACGTTTGATTATTTGTTCAAGTTTACTTGTTTTATAATGTGCGTGTACATAGTTTACAGTAAACATTACTGAAAAGGGGAAACTTAAAGACTCGTGATGCATTAGAAATGTTTTTAGTTATATTTCTGAAAAGATTTTAAAGTTTGGTGTCTTTCTTAATATCAAAAAAGTCAAATAACAATCCCTAAAACCATTTATTAAATATTATAAAATTCATGTTTGTCCTTTTTGTAGAAGTAAAAATGCATTTGTCTCGATTAACGATAATACCCTGGTATATTCTTTTCACATTGTTTTAAAAACATCTGTTTGGCTTAAAGTACGTATGAAGCAAATACAATCTTAATTGCTTTCTGATGCCAAAATTCTTAAATTAATGTATCGTAATATTCCATTTATTATAAAAAATTCCGTGAAATAAAACCAAATTTAATGAAAGGTTTGGTCAAGTTTGCATGGTATGCAAAGTCTTAAGATGCACTAAAGTTATTAGGATATGTTATATAAATAATGTGTAAATATGTAGTTTTTTTTTTAAAAAGTCTAAACTTAAGCCGGTGCTAGGGTGCGTAGACAGTAGCTTGCAATTACCACTACCGTCCATAAATTTACAATATTTTCAATTTGTGTGAGCGTTCTGTAGAGATTCTGTTTTTCTCTTTTTTAATGTAGAAAGTCAAGTTCTAACAAGCTAACGAAATTGGAAAGTTGTTGATCCGTTACCTTTGTTAAACACATAGGAAAGATAAATGATTGAACAAACAGACGGGCTCAGGTTTGTTATCAGCCATGTTTAATCGTAAATGGCCTTTTCTTGATTCCATATATATTTTCATCACTTATTCTCTAAGCTAAAATAAAAACTAATTTTCAAGTTATTTGCTGATATGACGGTTTAATCATTGGCCTCGGCTTTAAAGGCCTACCCATGGTTGCGATTCTCAGATATGAGATTTTCGGATATGAGACTTGTGAATAGACCATGCTCATTTTAGTCAGTACCAGAGGATTAAATTTAAATAAAACAGCAAAATCCATGTTTCTTATCAGTTCATTTAATATAAATAGATCTTTGTTTTCATTTCCATTATCGAATGAAGCACTTACTACTTCAGGTACCATAAACTCAACAAAAACTTAGATTTCGCCTTTTTAAAATCACGAACATATTGTTTTCTCTTATTATTAAATCATTAGTAATTATTAATTATTGCAAAACAATCTTTGTTACTGCCTGTTGCATGTTGACTACATATCTATCACAATGTTTCATAGACAGAAATATTTGCTGATTCATACATTTTATTCGTTTAACGATTTCTTCTACATTGCAAAACGTTATCTTTTGGCATATTTTTTCCTTACAGTTTATACAAAAGCAAATACCTAATGGGGAATGGCGTTTGATCTTGCAACTTGATAACTATCTGACAATACTGATCATCCGATAATTTGGTCTCACAAATATCGAATGAAATACCCAACCATGAAAAACTCTTTTTTTAAATTTTGCAGCATAAGTTATTCCCTGAAACCTGTGTTTTGACGTCACGAAGGATTAAAATCCACCTGAGACAGATTTGTTTTTATTCACTTATTATCCCGTTAAAATAGCGTGCTGATTCTACGTAAATTAGGAGTTATAAAGGTTGACTCATATCAATATGATAAAAGAAATTTAATAATAAGGTTATTAAACTTATGTAAGAAATGTACTACTTAATACCTCTCTAAAGTTTCCTTTTAACCAATTATCACCAATCTGTTATGCATGTATGCATCATTATACCAAGAGCATCGCCTGCAGTGATAACGGCTGTCTGTTTAGCGAAACTACCATCAATTATAACCAATTTTCATAAATATCTTTTTAATCAGCACAATTAATTCTTCCAAGTTTAATGTTGATATTTTTCATAGTTTGAAATCATTCTATTTAATAACCAATTTTGACCCAAAAAAATCAAGATAAAAAGAGGCATAACTCTATAAAATATACTTTTCATAATAATGTCCGAAGTCCTACATCTTCACCTTGTCCTGGTAAGCAATTATTCAAAGTTTCATGCTGATATCTTTAATAGTTTTATACCATTCTACTTAATAAGCAATTTTGACCAAAATAAGTCAAGATAAAACGAGTCGCAACTCTAAAAACATAGTTTTCAGAATAATACCCCTTGTCCTACATCTGCATCTTGTCATGATTAGCAAGTACTTTAAGTTTTGTGATGACACTTTTCAAATGTTTTCAAAATGGGCTACAATAAAGTAGAGTTAAATCTGTCTAACTCGTCCAGACTAGCAAAATGTTTGGATTAGAAAGGCTTCCGTTTTGGAAGGGTTTTATTTACTATTAAAAATAGAACATATAAAATTAAGACCGGAAACTTTCTTTGGAAAATGAAAGATTCTGAAAAAAGAAGGGTTCGTATTACCAAGGCTCCACAGAAGTAATTTGCATGGTAACTAAGACAACGAAAACATCGACGCCACAGCAATCATAATTGCTCAAACTTTTTCTTCGAAACAGACAAAGTATTACTATATATATTTTATTTTATTTGAGTCTCATCCATATTTAACAATTTTAAAAGACATATAAAATTACAATTACAATACGGTCATTCTAAAAAGAATTATCTGAGACTATATGTTTACATATATTTACATATACAGTAAAGTTCCACCAAAAAAAGACCACACAAAATGATGGTCCCAACAGCGGAAAGGTCCCATCAGCGAGCCACTTCAGCTCGAATAAAACACTTAAAATTCTGTCATAAGTAATGATCAGCCCTCTAAAACCAAACTTCTTTACTTAATAAGACTAGAAATGAGAACTAGATTAGCAACCATGTCTTATCATGTGATAAAAAACCCTTAACTATTATTAAGAAAATCCTACCCATGTGTAAAATTAATTTATTTCGACATTTTACTACCATATATCTGGAGACACCGCAAGTCTGAAGATATACACAAGTATTGTCAAAACAAATATTATCTTATATTTTATATACAATACTTATTTTAAAATGTTTAAAATCATCTACTGAGTCTCAAGTGTTGTGATACATATATCTATTTCGAATGTTAAGAATTTGATAACAGGATTTTGCCGCACACTTAACAATATTTGGATTGGAGAGTATAAAGTATAACTGTTCATCATCACTTAAGTTTTCAAACCCACTATCTATTTCTATAGCTTTTACAAACAGGTCGTTCCTAATGTCAGAATAAACATTGCAGTACAACAACACATGTTTTTCATTTTCTACCCCTAAATGGCATAAAGGACAAATTCTATCATTTACTGCCAGACGCTCATATCTACCAGTCTCTAGCCTAATTGGGGCTACTCCACAACGAAATTTAGCATATGCAGATCTATGTTTGCTATGCAGTATAGTTTTGACATATTCTTCTGTCTCATAGCTAAACTTGAAGTTTCTATATGTTCTTAGTTTATTAAGACCACAATTGCTAGAACTATATATCAGGAGTGTGATTCAATCCATTTGTCTAGATATTCACTAAAAACATTGTCTACAACTTTTCCTAACAATTTTTTCTTGTGTAAATGTACATGTTCCATAGCAATATAATCACCACAGTTGTACCTTATCAAAATATCTTGTACTCTATAATTCCAGTTTTTACAGTTGGTACCAGACACATATTTACAATGTTTAAAGATCGTTTTATTCAGACGTGAATCTGGCATACCGGAAAATCTATATAAAACATTAATTACACATTTTACCTGCTTAGCAAACACTGGTTCCCAGCCCATGTCACCAGCAACAGCAGAGTTGGGGGTATATCTACCTGTACCCAAAAAGAACCTCATAGCTCTGTTTTGGACGGCATCAATACAGGCAAACTGTTTTGTTCCCCAAATGGAAGCCCCATATGCTACTACCGGCCAAACTAGCGAGTCGTACAACTTTGTAAAAACATGGTAGGGCATGCCACCCATATGTTTGAATTTAGCAATTAAAGTCCCAAGGCTCTACCTGCTGCTTGTGACACAAACTTTGCTGTTACATTGTAATCTAAGAACTCATTCAATACAAGACCTAAATAAGTATATTTGTCTGTATAGTCTAACACATTGCCATTACATTTAAATACATACTCGGATCTAGACATAGATGATGTTCTAAAGTGTATAACATTACTTTTAGACATATTAATAGACATATTGTTTATATCACACCAATGACACAAGGTATTAAACATAGTCTGCAAATCATTTTCATTTTTTGCTAGTAGAACAATGTCATCTGCATATAACTAGAACTGCCACTATCATGGCGTGAATACCCCCGCATACCACTTTGTCAGAATCAACAGTGGCCATTTAGAGCTCAAGGACAACCTCCCTGCCAAATCTGAGGTTACTAAGCCAGTGCATTGCTAAGTTATGTATTCTACATGCTTCAAATGTGAAAATGTCAAAATCAATACATTGCGGACAGGACATTCTTTAGCAATTGAGAAGAAAAGCTTTTTTTTTGTCAAGGTCCCTGTGACCTTGACCTTTGACCCAGTGACCTCAAAATCAATAGGGGTCACCTTATAGTCATGATCAACATCCATACCAAATATGAAGACTGTGGGTCAAAGGAATCTTAAGTTAATGGGTGGACAAACTTTTTGAAGTCAAAGTCCCTATGACCTTGACCTTTGATCCAGTGACCTCAAAATCAAAAGGGGTCATCTACTAATCATGATCAACATCCATGTCAAATATGAAGACTGTGGGTCAAAGGAATCTAAAGTTATTGGGCAGATAACGTTTTTGAAGTCAAAGTCCCTGTGACCTTGACCTTTGACCTGGTGACCTCAAAATCAATAGAGGTCATCTACTGATCATGACTAACCTCCATGCCAAATATGGCGACTGTAGGTCAAAGGAATCTTAAGTTATTGGGCGGACAAGCTTTTTGAAGTCAAGGCCCCTGTGACCTTGACCTTTGACCTGGTGACCTCAAAATCAATAGGGGTCATCTACTAATCATGACTAACCTCCATGCCAAATATAAAGACTAAGGGTCAAAGGAATCTTAAGTTATTGGGCGGACAAGCTTTTTGAAGTCAAGGCCCTGTGACCTTGACCTTTGACCTAGTGACCTCAAAATCAATAGGGGTCATCTACTAATCATGACTAACCTCCATGCCAAATATGAAGACTAAGGGTCAAAGGAATCTTAAGTTATTGGGCAGACAAGCTTTTTTAAGTCAAGGCCCCTGTGACCTTGACCTTTGACCTAGTGACCTCAAAATCAATAGGGGTCATCTACTAATCATGACTAACATCCATGCCAAATATGAAGACTAAGGGTCAAAGGAATCTTAAGTTATTGGGTGGACAAGCTTTTTGAAGTCAAGGCCCCTGTGACCTTGACCTTTGACCTAGTGACCTCAAAATCAATAGGGGTCATCTACTTATCATGACTAACCTCCATGCCAAATATGACGACTGTAGGTCAAAGGAATCTTAAGTTATTGGGCGGACAAGCTTTTTGAAGTCAAGGCCCCTGTGACCTTGACCTTTGACCTAGTGACCTCAAAATCAATAGGGGTCATCTACTTATCATGACTAACCTCCATGCCAAATATGAAGACTAAGGGTCAAAGGAATCTTAAGTTATTGGGCGGACAAGAAAAAACCGACGGCCGGACGGACGGACGGCCGGACGGACGGCCGGACGGACAAGCTGATTCCAGTATACCCCCCTTACAACTTTGTTGTGCGGGGGTATAATAAGATAGATACCTTAGTACCATCATTTAATTCTAAGCCTAAATCTAACGAGTTTATAGTAAAGGCAAGGTCATTTATAAAGCAATTAAAAAGGACAGGTGACAAAATGCATCCTTGTCTCAAACCAATCTTAACATCAAACCATTCTGTTTTGTAGCCATTAATTTTAACACATGAACTTACATTAGCATACAAAGATTTAATGGCTTTTAACATTCTATTATTAACACCCATGTTAGCAATACGGTTCCACAAAACAGAGCGGTCTACAGTATCATATGCCTTTCTGAAGTCAATGAAAGCCGCAAAAGTAGCAGTTTTTCTCTTTAGTCGTGACTCATAAGTGTTGTTAGGCTATGTAAATGATCTGTAGTACTTCTCTTTTTTATGCCACCGCAGCATCTGCGATGCGGTGGCATATAGCGATTCACCTGTGTGTATGTGTGTGTGTGTGTGTGTGTGTGTGTTTGTGTGTGTGTTATATAGATTATATAGTGAACTTAAAAAATCTTCTTGTGAAAAACCACTAGTCCAATTTCAACCAAACTTGGCAGGATTGTTCCTTGGGTGAAGGGCTTCCAAAGTTGTTCAAAGAATTTCATTCCATGCAGAAATCTGGTTGCCATGGCAACCAAAAGGAATTGTAAGAATAAATTTAAAAAATCTTCTTGTTAAGACCCAAAAGGCATAGAGCTTAGATATTTTGCAAATAAGGCATTGTCTGGTAGACCTCTAACAAGATTGTTCAAATTATAGCCCTGGGGTCAAAATTGGCCCCGCCCCGGGGGTCATTGATTTTCACTATGTACATATTGTAAAAACTTAAAATACCTTCTTGTAAAAACCCAAAAGGCCTAGAGCTTAGATATTTTGCATAAGGCATCATCTGGTAGACCCTTACCAAGATTGTTCAAATTATAGCCCTTGGGTCAAAATCAGCCCCGCCCCCGGGTCATTGGTCTTCGCTATATGTACATATAGTAAAAACTTAAAACACCTTCTTGTAAAGACCCAAAAGGCCTAGAGCTTAGATATTTTGCATAAGGCATTGTCTGGTAGACCTCTACCCAGATTGTTCAAATTATAGCCCTGGGGTCAAAATCGGCCTGCCCCAGGGGTCATTGGTTTTCCTTATATGTATATAGTAAAGACTTAAAAAAACTCTTCTTAGTAGCAATTGACAAATGCTAGAGGTTAGATATTTTGCATGAAAAATTGTGTTGTAAAACTCTAGCAAGATTGTTCAAATTATAGCCCTGGGGTCAAAATTGCCCCAGCCCTGGGGGTCATTGATTTCAATATATACATATAGTAAAAAATCAAAAAAATCTTATTATCTGAAGGTACAAGGCTTAGAGTTTTAATATTTGTTAAATATATCATCTAAAGGTACTCTACCAAAGTTGTTCAAATTTTGCCTCTTGTGTCAAAATTAGCCCCGCCCCTGGGAGCCATAAGTTTATCTTATATGTATATAGTTAAAACTTAAAAAATCATCTTCTCTAAATTTACAAAGGATAGAGTTAAGATATTTTGCATGAAACATTGTGTAGTGAACCTCTAGCAATGTTGTTCAAATTTTAGCCCTAGGGTAAAAATTGGTTCCGCCCGGGGGTCATTGATTTTCATTATGTACATAAAGTGAAAAAAAAATTGTCTGAAGGTTCAAGGCATAGAGCTTTGATGTTTGATATATAATATCATTTATAGGTCCTCTACCAAAGTTGTTCAAATGTCAAAAATTGGCCCTGCCCGGGGGCAGTGATTCTCATTATGTACACATAGTAAAAACAGAAAATAAAACAAATGTTTTCTGAATGGGAGAAAGCTATAGCTTAGATATTTGACTTGAAATGTTGTTTGGTGGACCTGTATCAAGATTGTTATTAAACCCTTGGGTCAAAATTATGCCTTGCCCAAGGGGACAGTGACCTACTTTCTTATCCTTTGATGTACAGCAATGACATGTTGACCATGTGCACAGTTTTAGTTGTAAAATTGAACTTTGACCTAGATTTTGATGATGTGACCTACTTTCTTGTCCTTTGATGTACAGCTATGAAATTTGAACCATGCGGTGGCATAGCATTTTTCTCAAATGCAATCTTGTTCTGAAACCGTTTTGCCCTTCTGCAAGTAATTCATTATCTTCAAGCCATTTTGCAAGTCTATCATTGAGAACTGAACAATATAACTTGTACATAGTTGGGGCCAAGGTAATACCCCTGTAATTCGATGGATCCCTTGGATCTTTAGTATTTGATTTCGGAATGGGCGTAATAATACCTTTACCCCAGTCACAAGGGACATAACCAGTTTCAAAACAAACATTAAAAAGCTTATGTAAAACTAAAAGTGCAGTATCATTTCTAAAAATTTCATATGGCAGGTCGTCAACACCACTTGCTTTATTTCTACCCGATTTTAATATTGCATCACGAACTTCAAAAATAAAAATATTCCTGTTTAATGCAGATGCCTCAGGCTCAGACAATACAGAAGTACTAGTACCATTATTTGCTGTAGCTGTTACATCATTATATAAAGTTTCAAAACTATTTTTCCATGTATTACTACCACTTTTAAACATTAGCTCAATTAAACTGATCATTCAGAATATTTGCTATCAGGCAGTTGGCGTATAAGAATCAATATATTTATATCAAATGATTTAACTGTAAATGTATGCCTTCAAAGAGTTCCTTTATATCAATATCTCAAAAACATTTATCATATCATGAACTGACTGAATAGCAAATAGTGAAGACCATGATAAGAAGCCTCCTTAGCTTGATTTTCCCTAGTTGAATAATAGATTAAGTCGCCTCAATCAAGCTAAGAGTTAAACTATAATTATTCCCTGAACTAATATACTAAACACATTAAAGCATATAAATTTTTATGACACCTTTATATCATATTTTAATCAAGATGTTTGTATATTTAACACTGACTCGATTATACGTCATATCATATCTTTAACTTCTCTGGCAGGAAATAGATAACAAATTATTTCAAATGTTCCATACAGATTAACGGAATTTGTTGCCGTAAATTACAGGTATTAAATAACAATTTTAAAGTCATATTATGCCCCAGTTATGCTTTTGGCTGTATTTCCTGAATCTTCCTGTTATAGTTTCCAAAATACCGTATATCGCTCATTAGCCAGTTACCAGAACAATTTTTAGCTTATGTTTCATGTTGGCAAGTACAGTTACAGAGATTAATTATCTTGTATAGAAGTTAAGATACTATATGAGTCATGTATAACAATGTTTTTATGTATGACGAGTGACACGAGAAAGAAACAGTTTGTTTTTCCAAAGATTGAAAAAAATTCTTTTGAATTTAAATGTATTTAAAGGCAAACTGATTTTGATATTGATATACATAGGTGTGTCTTTTTCGGAAGAAAGAAGCGTTAACTTTAATAACATCACATATATATAAGGGGAGCGGTGGCATAGTAATTAAGGTGCCTACTTCTGAAACCAGAGATCATGGGTTCGAGCCATACTCGGGTCACGACCATTTTACTTCATATAACACCAGTACTGTCTGGTTCCAGGAAGCGGACTCGAAAGTAATTAATATAATTTGCAACAACTTGTTTTGCAATCGAGCTTTAAAAAATATTTTTAAACAACAAATATAAGATCTTCAGTAAATTATTGTTACAATGTATTTTGCAAACAAATGTAGGTTTTTGTCACGAATAAACAACAGAAAGATTTGTGACATAAATTGTTTCTCTTTGTAGATTCTGACTGCATAAAAAAGCGACAATAAATTTCACAAAGTCTGGTTTATAAATTTATACCATATTTTAAGAATATTGTCATGCTCACCGGTTTGGAAACGACGTCCACCCTTTGACTAAAATACATTTTAGAACCTTTAAGAATTCTCTTGATAAAACAATTAGTGTCGCCTTTAAGTAAACCTATGTCAAATAAACCAGCAATATTCTGACATTCTGTGCCATAAATGCTAAATTTATGTTTTAAAAAAGTGTCGGGTTTAAAGAGAAATGTCGATCTGTGAAGTTAAAAGCTATTTGTCACTTTGCAATCATTTCAAACACATATGGTATAGGCATGCTTGCTTAATAAAATGTAATAGTGTTTGATTTTATGACATATTTTTGCATATGAAAAACAATCTTTTTACAGATACTAATTGTCTTTGCCACCTGTGTTGAGCAATTTTTAAACTTCAAAAATGACAGGTAGACAAAGCAATACTGAGCTGACAGTTACATTAAAACTCAGAAAAGAATATGTTTTTCAAATACATACTTTTTTGTACAGTACTTTTGTCCTTGAGAAACCGTTTGTTTTTCAATAAGTATAGTAATTATAAATCACATAAAATTGTTCAAGAAATAGTAATTTTTTTGCGGAAATCTTATGTTTAAGAAATGTTAACGACGTATAATTTTTAATGTAAGTTATAATAAACATATTTTAGTAACATATCATGTTGCCTCAACTTTATCTTAGTTCTATAATTTCTTTTTATGGTGTTCACGAACACATACTGCTTCTGACGTTTGTAAGTGAAAGCTAGATGATGGCATGCACATTTCAGTTTATAAAAAAAAAGAATAAAGATCAACAAGGCTAAGGCAACGTTCACAGGACGCAGCCAACCGACACACCCAAGCAGGGCACCCAGAAGGCACCAAACCAAAATCGGGAGTGGACGTCAAATCAAATTTCATGGAAAAGGTATTATTTAGATGAAATACACATTTTAAAACAATTTTACGTACATTGAAGACAGTTTTTTTCTCCTTTGATTTTTCTATCTTAATTTCATTAGTAATTATGTGTCTAAATAAAAACAAAAAATTAAGCAATTAAAACAAGAGCGTTATTAATAGACATTGCACTTGAAGAGATAATAGAAAATACAAAGAGTTGATTCTGTTTTCACATGTGTAATAGATATATCCGTAAAGTATCTTGTAGTCTAATGAAATATAAACTTCCAATAAGAATCTGGTACAATGGCGCCCAGGGAAATATAACGGAGCATTAAGACGGAACTCATCTAGAAGATGACAATATTGATACTAATATTCAAATAGATGAGATATGCAGGTTTTTACAGATTGCTTCACCAGACATTCCTGATATTGTAATTAAAGGCTCTGATCATTTCATCATGAGAATGTTTTGCAATTGTTATTATAGTTATGTAATATATCACATAGTCTGTAAATCTATTTTATATATGTAAATTTGATGGTAATTTGAATTATGTTTTTCCTCGTATGTTGTTTTGCGATACGAAATTGAAAACGGCAATAAAACGGTATGGTTCTATATTATTTTCCTATTAATATTTACAGGCGTTGCAAAAATATTCCTTTAAAGTTACTTTCTCCAAGTTATTCAACTTTTGATTCGTGATATAAACTTATATTGTGCTTCCAAAATGTTAAATGTTGTACGTGACCTCTATTCGAAAGTAAAGAGAAGAAACCCTCTAAAAATTTCTTTGGAATAGTAAGTGAAATCTAAGGCGCTCTAGCACCGGCTTAAGCGCAGTAATCAATAATTTTTGCAAAAGTATAGAAAAGAAAAAATACGATGTAATAGCATAGACAAGAGCCCGGTTTGAGCCGGGTGATGCTCCCCGAAAAGGTTTTGGACACAGGAAAGTACACCTCTTGTAGTTTCAGAGTTATGTCCGTGGAAATAGTTCATCAAAGTGCAATAATTCCAAAATTAGGCAAGGCTGTTACAGTTCTTTGCACTGCACTTCTAATCAATGTGATCTATCAACCTACAAAGTTTCTTGATGATATCTCTTATGATTTCGGTGTTATGTCCTG
Source organism: Ruditapes philippinarum (assembly GCF_026571515.1). NCBI lineage: Eukaryota > Metazoa > Mollusca > Bivalvia > Venerida > Veneridae > Ruditapes > Ruditapes philippinarum. Next base: position 99,143 of record NW_026856211.1, read on the forward strand.
GACAATTCAAAAAGTAAAAATAAACAAAGGGCAATAACTCCAGAATTAGGCAAGGTAGAGTTATGATTCTTGTGCACTGCACATCTACCCATTGAGATTTATCTACCTACAATTTGTAACAAAGTTTCATGTTGATATCTCTTATAGTTTTACAGCTATGTCCTGGACAAGATTTTTCTAAAAGGGGAGATTATTCAAAAATAAGGCTTAACAGAGTTATGGTTCTTTTGCAGTGCATTGACATCTATTCATTGAGATCTATTCACCTACAAAGTTTCATGTTGATACCTCTTATAGTTTTAGAGTTATGCCCCGGACAAGATTTTTCTACAAGGGGAGATAATTCAAAAACTGGGCAAAATAGAGTTATGGTTCTTTGACACTGCACTGCCCCTCAATGCCCTCTACCACTGTATGAAGTTTCAACAAATTATCTCCAAGGGTTTTCAAGTTATGTTCCGGACAAAGTTCAAAGTTTTAAAATAAACAAAGGGCAATAACTCCAAAATTAGGACAAAAAGAGTTATTGTTCTTATGCACTGCACATCTACCCATTGAGATCTATTCACCTACAAAGTTTCATGTTGATATCTCTTATAGTTTTAGAGTTATGCCCCGGACAAGATTTTTCTACAAGGGGAGATAATTCGAAAACCGGGCAAAATAGAGTGTTGGTTCTTTGACACTGCACTCCCCTTCGATGCCCTCTACCACTGTATGAAGTTTCAACAAATTATCTCCAAGGGTTTTCAAGTTATGTTCCGGACAAAGTTCAAAGTATTAAAATTAACAAAGGGCAATAACTCCAAAATTAGGACAAAAAGAGTTATTGTTCTTATGCACTGCACATCTACCCATTGAGATCTATTCACCTACAAAGTTTCATGTTGATATCTCTTATAGTTTTAGAGTTATGCCCCGGACAAGATTTTTCTACAAGGGGAGATAATTCAAAAACTGGGCAAAATAGAGTTATGGTTCTTTGACACTGCACTCCCCCTCGATGCCCTCTACCACTGTATGAAGTTTCAACAAATTATCTTCAAGGGTTTTCAAGTTATGTTCCGGACAAAGTTCAAAGTATTAAAATTAACAAAGGGCAATAACTCCAAAATTAGGACAAAAAGAGTTATTGTTCTTATGCACTGCACACTTACCCATTGAGATCTATTCACCTACAAAGTTTCATGTTGATATCTCTTATAGGTTTAGAGTTATGCCCCGGACAAGATTTTTCTATAAGGGGAGATAATTCAAAAACCGGGCAAAATAGAGTTATGGTTCTTTGACACTGCACTCCCCCTCGATGCCCTCTACCACTGTATGAAGTTTCAACAAATTATCTCCAAGGGTTTTCAAGTTATGCTCCGGACAAGACAACGGACGGACAGACGGACAGACAGACGGACGGACGGACAGACGGACAAGGCGCCGACTATATGCTCCCCCGAAATTTTTCGGGGAGCATAAAAAGAATATTAAGGTCAAACCACTTAAGAACTATACCTATAGAATGCTCTTTTAGTTTATCTTATTCTTTTATTGTCCTTATCGTTCATATTCTCTAAGGCTTTTCTAATTTTTATTACAATTCTTGAGATAGCTCGAAGTATTCATAAAAATCAAGTGCAAACATAAATAGGGCGTAAAACACTTGATGCAAACATAAAGGATGAGTGTAGTCATATGTCTGCAAAGGATGTTATTAGCATTTAATGGTTTAGTCAAACTATAGCCGCCTGTTACATCATTTGAATTATAAGCCATGTTAAAACTTTTGTTCACCACGCTGGTACGATCTTAGTGAACACAAATAAGTATTAAAGTGAGAACATTTTTGAGAAATAATTGGAATTCATTTCGTCTTAAAAAGAAAAATGCACTAGATTTAATGAGTATAAAATACCTTCTTTGAATCTTTGCCTACTTACTGAAAATTAATAAGAAAAACAAAAATGAAATAAAACAATAAGGTGTTGTGTGGATTACTTTTGAGGTATCGGGTATATGCTCTTGAAAATGACCAACAAGAATTAAGAATTAAAAGCTCACTTTCAGGGGCAGATAACAATCTGTTTTTTCATAAATTGGTTTCAATGAAGATTCTCTTTAATCAACAAATTTTAAGATATTCTTTGCATTATTTTTTTTCCTTCCTGACCTTTGTAAAAGAAACACAGCACTATAGTTAAAGACTGTTTTAATACAATTGCAGATCTTTTTCTTTCAAGTATTTTTACAATTATATTCCTTTTTCGTTAAATTTAGAGTTATGAAACGATAAGTAGGCAATATTTCAAAAATGTTTGCATGCTCATCAGTTTTGAAAACACCCACGTATGGATGCACGCAAAGTCATGCTAGCACGTGTTTATGATAATAAAAATATGCATGTCAGTTTAAAGTATACATTTGTGAATTAAAACATCTTATTTTAAACAACTTTAGGTACAAGTTCAATGTAAAGGTAAATAAAATGTCATGTTATTAAGTAGAAATGTCGTTTTTTTTAAGATTTAAGTAAGTCTTAACGGAACTTCTATTTGTTGGCTTTTTTGAATATATTTTTTTCAAGTTTTCCCCAAAATAAAAATTTTAATTTTGTGTTTTTAACTTTGTGAAAAATATTTTAAAATTAGAAAAAATTTTTTAAAAAACCCTAATTAAAAACCCGGTCTATACCCTGTTTTGAACAATAAAATTAGATTAAAAAAGGGCAAAACACCCCAAAAAAAGAAAAAAACCCACCAGCGTTTTGAACCCCACCAAAAAATTTGGTTTTTTTTGGAAAACCCAGGGGTATTTTTATAAAATTTTGGATTTTATCTACGGCTTAAAAACTCTTGGTGGTTTTTAAAATCAAGAAAAAATTTTAAAAATTCACTTGATCGCCTCGGGAAAAAAAACTGCCCCTTTTATGAAGACCAAAAGTTTAATCATGGAAAAATGTATTTTTTTTTTTATAGTTTTTTTTTTCCCCTTTGAAATTTTTTTGTTATTAAAAAAACCCAATAAAGGGCAAAATGGAAAAATTCAATTTTTTTGAATTTTTAAAGTTTTTTTTTGTTTAAAAACCCCCTCTCTTTTGTTCGTTTTAAATTTTGCACAAAAGATTAAAAAACTTTCTGCTTTTTTCATTTTTTTTTTTTTGATCCAAAAAATTAAATAACATTTAAAACATGGGGGCTTTTACCCGGTTGTTAACGCATTAGGATTTGACCATATTTGTTAATCAAACACCGCTGTTTCCTTGAGCAAGAATCTTGACACTCAATGCTAAGTACTGGTTGGTTCCAATAACGGATTGATATTGCGTCTATAAGATAATGTTTTTCTAATAAATAGAAGTAAAAGTGAATTCTGTATATTCTTAAGAAATATCTTATTCATAAGACATAAATGAATATATCATTTGTGCGTCAAATATATCAGTATCTCATCTTAATATATTTATATACTTATTTACCATTTGCTTGTTGTTTAAACATCTGTCTTAATTAATTAATTAAAACAATCTTCTGCACATATTACAATTAATTATCATGACGGAAATTTAACAAAAATTGAGGACATAAAAGCCACCAACATTAAAATTTTTTATTATGTACACGCGTCAGAAAATGATATATCCTCTGCTTTAAACAATAAATAAAGCAAAAGAGACAAGCTGAAAAAGAAGCCTTATTTACTGGTATGTTGAATGATTTGTATCTTAATAAGATGTTTCTTTAGAACTGTAAAATTTCCTTTTTTTAAATGTCCAATCATAAATTAGAGAAATGTCCAGTCAGAACGGACAGAATTATTTTGGGATGTTTTTAATAATTTACTTTGACAGCATCTGGGTAAATCAAAAAAGTATGTATCCTTTGGCACAAGGAAACTTTAGTATAATCAATGTCAAACTAAATTAAAGCGGCATACCTCTAGATGGGTAAAATTAATGGTCAGGAATTTCAAATCTAAAACCAATATATTCATAATTTATGAAACATTCACTTTGAATGGATTACGCAAAATATGAAATGTTTCAGTATTTCTGTCTTCAAAATTCTATCTATTTTAGATTAAGAACATAGAAAATATTTTCTTTGCAATTGTTGACAACTTACATGTATTTCCGGGAATAGCAAAGTCCTTCGGCAGTAACACAATAAGATTTTTTGTTTGGTTTGTTTTTACGGCACACCAACACAATTTATGTCATATGACGCTGAAACAGGAAAGATGATTTTGGCTAACATCGGGTGCTACGAACTAAAAGCAACACAGGGATCAAAAAAACTTCACCTGGGTGAAATATTTTTCAAAGTAATTCGGGCCAATAAGGGATATAGCTAAAATACAAAAGTTTTTCCTTTAAAAATAATTTTTTTTTTTCTTTTGTTTACTTATTTCCCAAAAATTAAAAAAAGGGGCCTACAAAATAAGGTTAAAAACAACCCCCAACCCCACTTATTGATAAATTTGGGAAAAAGTTTTAAATTTTATTGAAAAAAAATTTGGGTTTCTTTTTTTAAGGGTTGGGGTCCCGAAAAACCAAAATTTAAACGTTAAATTTTCGAAAATCTTTAAAAAACACACCCTTTTAAAAATAAAATTTATCCTAAATTTATATTGATACTTCTTTAAAATTCTTTCCCCCCCCTCTATCAAAGTATTTAAAGGGGAATGGGGTTTTTAAAAAAAAATTTGAGGGGGTTTTTTTCCATGCTTTTAAAAGATAAAATTTATATTATGTATTTTCCATCATCCCAAAAATTTTTAAAATGAATCTGGGCTTTTTTATTAAATTTTAAATTTTTTTAAATGAAAAACACCCTTCAAAAAAATTTTAAAATTCAATTTTAAAAATTTATCAATGAAAACAAAAATTTAAATTAAAAAAACATCTTTTAAATTAGGGAATTTTTTAAAACCACGGATTACAAAAATCCAAAAATTTTCCATCTTCCCTCAAAACCCCAATGAATTATTTTTTGGTGGGGCCCTTTATGATATAAAAAAGATAAAATTTAATTTAAATTATTACAGTTTTCTATAAAACCCCAAAAAAATGTTTTTATTTTTAACATATTAATTTCCAAAATAAATTTTAAAGAAACCGCCCCCGAAACTTATCTAAAAAGATAAAACGAATATAACTAGAAAGATTGTATATTAAAGCATATATAACATGGGCCAAAATTTAAAAAAATTTAAAAAATCAAGTCGAGATATTTGAGCCAAAAGGAAAATGAGCCCAGAAACTTAAATTTTTAAATTTTTTAAAAGTGAAGCATGTTAATAATGTTTTAATAATTGATTTAGAGCATATAAGATATTTAACAATTAAAGAAAGTTGCGCCGAATGTGGAATTATATGTCGTTAAGGTAAGAAAATGTAAACAAAGTAGTATTTTGACTTCCATACAAAATATTCATTCAATATGATTCTACCATTTGCCAACAGAACAAAGTAAGTAAAAGATAGTTCATCTATGTGGCAAATGAGTATTTACTTTTTTGGAAACTTTAACACGATACCAAAATATAAAACGTTTTTTGAGGAAACAAAATGATAGCATTTCTGAGATATAATATTTCATATTCCTTACATTTTCATTTATTTATTCTCCATGTTACTAAACTCATATTTTTAAAGGAGGTGAGTCATTAATTCAAATAGGTTTAGAATAATAGATTAAAGTTTGTTTTAGCCGGTGCAGGGGGGTGAGATATGCTGCACGTTTCATAATTTCTGATGTGTCATTGCTTTAAGTACTTCTTCTTTTGTAACATGTGTAAATACAGAAAAAAGGAATGCGTAAATAAAGTCTATGCCCCCTTGCACCGGCTAAAGATACTAAAGATGCATGTGCCTTTTAAACGGACATTGGTTGATGATAGTGAGAAGCGACAAATACTAGCGATTTATATCTCGGAAACTAACACAGAATATATCGTTCATTGGAAAACCTTATTGTTACTTTCACCTCGTATACAGTATTGTTTTGTGATATAGTGATACCTCTAAGTGATAGCTCTAAGATTGATATATGTTCCATGTTATACAAACATTACGCATTTAATATCATCTTTCCTGTTTCGGCGCCATATGACCTTCGTTATGTTGGCGCAACGTACAACCAAACAAAACAAAATTTCTCTGTTTTACATTTTTATAACATACGTGCATATATTTTTTTCTTGTACCATTGAACATACAAAATAATCTTCAAATTTATTTCAAGTAATTCTTTTTTTCTCAAATAGTTCTGATCTCTGATGGGTGTGATATGTACCTATATTATCTTTGTCCTATATTATCTTTGTCCTATATTATCTTTGTCCTATATTATCTTTGTCCTATATTATCTTTGTCCTATATTATCTTTGTCCTATATTATCTTTGTCTTAGATTATCTAGAAGTGCTCATTAAAGTCAAGTGCAGGTATAAAGCACTCAACAACTTGTTTGAATTGTAAAAACATTGATGATAAGTATATTGATATAATATCTATCTGTTTAACATAACGAGCAGTTACAATCACTACTTTTAAATGAAGCCAACAAATTGCATAAATGCTATAGGGAAAAACAACAAATTAAATGAGAAACAAGAAAAATGCACTAAAACCTTTGAAACAATATCGTCGCCTTTAGAATTGTGAACTAAACGTACGTATATAAACAGATTTAATATGAGCCCCATGAGGGTTTTGCGTGTGTGCAGTTCTACTAGATAGCATATTCCCCCGGGCGAGGGCGTTTATTTTACTGTACCCTAATGGTGTACTGCGCATATAAAAAAATACTTCAAATAAGATTTTAAAATTTTAACATTATTTCAGATTATATTTAATGATTGAATTCAACAGTTCTTACAAGAAGATTTAATGTCCCGTTACCCTGATAGTTTGCATGTTAGCTCTGTAACTAAATGTAATTCTTGTTTTTATCATCGGTGATTTTAATACATTTCTAATATCTACAAAGATAACTAACATTTACAACAGTATATCATTCTTCCAAGATAATCAGTTAATTTTAAGTTTAAGCACATCAAACGGATCATAACGATGAAATTGCATTCTTTATTGCGACAAATGTATTTATTAATATTTTTTCATATCATTAAGAGATGTGTTGCATACTTCTTATGGAAACAGGTACAAATGCTGACCCGGATAAACGTGATGCGTACCCCGTTTCGCATAGTAAAGATTGAGCGAAGCTGGGTAACAGCGTGAATATCCGGGTCAGCATAAATTGTGTATACATGTACAAGTCGGGAAATTTAAAGTTAGTGCAAATAACTACTGAAAGTGCGTTCCTGCAGACGTTTTGATTTAAATTTGGACCGGTAAACGGTAGTATTATAGCTGCATTTTCTGTTTCAACAGTTTCTGTTTGCATGCACTGACATTAGTTTGTTTTTAAGAAAAATTGATATACCTTTAAGTGTGTAACTAAACACTTGGTGAAAATTGAGTAGATACAACAAATAGTAACTAAGTAAATAGGTTACTGAATCAGTCGTCTAGTACAATATCATCTTAGGGTAAAAGCTAAAATAATACCAAAACCGTGTGTGTTATAAGCATTTAATTATTTTAGTTTCTTTAACACATCTTTTTGCTTTTTTCACAATGAATTCATTTTATGTACACTTAACATTACTTATTAATTCCTTATTGCTGATAAAACAAAAATAAAAGAGCTAAAATGAGTATCTCTAAAACATGCGCAAATGGCCAAACAGCCTGTTCCTAAACGGAAGTGCTGTTAATCGCAATATATTGTCCACCCCACCACCCACTAGCACCGGCGAAAGCAGAATTTTAGCTGTGAGCATGGAATCGATTTACATATTTTCCGATTCTTATTTACAAAAACATAAACAATAAGTATACTTTCAGAGATCGAAATATTAACCGAGATGTTCGTATTCTCAAAAATGCACCACGACACCTTTTAATTCCAAATGTTAATTATAAAACTTTGGAATGTGCCTCTAGAAACGCATTATTGCATAAAACAAAGTTAAGGTAATTGTGAGAGAGATAAAGGCATAAAATCAGCATGCTTCCTTGAAGGTCTTTAAATTTAATGCTCTTAAATTTTTTTCCAAACGCCATAATGTGTTTAAGTAATATAAGCATAATTGTTTTAATATTTAGACTTGACTTTGTTTGATGTATGGTAAAATGTTTACATAACTTTTATGCTTAATTATTTACTATTTATAGAAAGGTTTGATTATTTGTTCAAGTTAACTTGTTTTATAATGTGCGTGTACATAGTTTACAGTAAACATTACTGAAAAAGGGGGAAACTTAAGACTCGCGATGCATTAGAAATGTTTTTAGTTATATTTCTGAAACGATTTTAAAGTTTGGTGTTTTTCTTAATATCCAAAAAGTCAGATAACAATCCCTAAAACCATTTATTAAATATTATAAAATTCATGTTTGTCCTTTCTGTAGAAGTAAAAATGCATTTGTCTCGATTAAAGTGACATTATGCTCATATTTTCATAGTCAAGATGAGCAGAACTGACTATGTATTTCAAAATAGTGACTGTTAAAATGGTGATTGACCAACAGTTCTTATTGGAAAATGTTTAGGGTAAAATATAAATCTGCCTAAATTATAAAAAGACTGCCCCACTCTTTTTATGCATTGAATGTTACAGGTAAATTATAATGGATATGTATGAAATCCTCATTTGGATTTATGCATTGTTTATTGTTAATCATAATGTGAAATAAAAGGAATTATGACAAAATGAAAACTTATTTTGACATTCATTTCTGCACTCCTTTATACCCTTGGATGGGCATAATGTCACTTTAACGATAATACCCTGGTATATTCTTTTCACATTGTTTTAAAAACATCTGTTTGGTTTAAAGTACGTTTCAAGTGTCACAGGGTGAGAAAAATGTGCAGCCTGACCGGGACTCGAACCCGGGACCCTCGGAATACCGTTCCGCGGCTCTACCGACTGAGCTATCCGGCCGCTTACACATCTTCTCCCCTAAATAGTGAACAGTTCTGAACCGTGACATACTCCCCTGCTATATTGAAATTCGTCCTCGAATTTCACAGAGTTACAGAGCAATGTAAATTAAACTCTGAGCTATATCAGTCACGGTCCCCCGTTGGGCGCCAAATGTCACAGGGTGAGAAAAATGTGCAGCCTGACCGGGACTCGAACCCGGGACCTTCGGAATACCGTACCGCGGCTCTACCGACTGAGCTATCCGGCCGCTTACACATTTTCTCCCCTAAATAGTGAACAGTTCTGTACCGTGACACAAGCAAATACAATCTTAATTGCTTTCTGATGCCAAAATTCTTAAATTAAAGTATCGTAATATTCCATTTATTATAAAACATTCCGTGAAATAAAACCAAATTTAATGAAAGGTTTGGTCAAGTTTGCATTGTATGCAAAGTCTTAAGATGCACTTATGTTATTAGGACATGTTATATAAATAATCTGTAAATATTAAGTTATTTGTTAAAAAGTCTTAACTTAAGCCGGTGCTAGGGGTCGTAGACAGTAGCTTGCAATTAACACTACCGTCCATAAATTTACAATATTTTCAATTTGTGTGAGCGTTCTTTAGAGATTCTGTTTTTCTCTATTTTAATGTAGAAAGTCAAGTTCAAACAAGCTAACGAAATTGGAAACTTGTTGATTCGTAACCTTGTTAAATAGACAGGAAAGATAATGGAGGGAATAAGGAAACGGGTACATGTTTGTCAACAATCATGTTTAATCGTAAAAGACCTTTTCTTGGATTAATATATTTTCACCACTTAATTCCTAAGCTAAAATAAAAGCTAATGTTCAGGCTATTTGCAGATATGACGGTTTTATCATTGGTCTCGGCTCTAAATGCCTACCCATGGTTCCGATTCTTGGATATTATATTCTCGGATATGAGACTTATGAACAGAACATCCTCATTTCAGTACCAGCGGATTGAAGTGAAATTAAACAGCAAATACCACGTTTCTTATCAGTGCATATAATGTAAATAGACTTTGTTTTCACTTCCATTATCAATTGAAGCACTGATCACTTGAGATACCATAAACTCAACAAAAACTTAGATTTGCACTCTTTTTAAAAATCATAAACATATGTTTTCTTTTTATTAGTGAATAATTAGTAATTATTAATTATTCCATACTATCGTTGTTATGCCCTGTATTTACAATTTTATTTTACACCCACATATTAAAATTAAAAGATTTACAAGAAACGAGTTATTGATAGCTTACATAGTTATGTTTCTTATTCATCTTAATTGAAATCCTATCAGAGTTGAAACTATTCCATCTGCCGCGTTTTGATCAAACATAGAAACACAAAAAAACAAGAAGGGAAGGGTCTCAATCGATTTAATAATACCATGTCAGTTGATTACATGCTGACTACATATCATGGACAGAAATATTTTGCTGATTCATACATTTTATTCATTTAAGAATTTCTGCTACAATGCTAAACGTTATTATTTAGCATATACTTTTACCTTACAAATAAACCAAAAGCATGTGGCGTTTGATCTTGCAACTTGCTAACTGTCTAATTATAATGATCATCCGAACATTGGGTCTGACAAATATCGAATGAAAATACCCACCCATAAAAACTCTTTTTTACATTTTGCAACATAAGTTATTCCCTGAAACCTGTACTTTGACGTCACAAAGGATTAAATTCCAATTGAGACAGATTTGTGTTTATTCACTTATTATCCCGGTAAAATAGCGTGCTGATTCTACGAGAAATAAATTAGGAGTTATGAAGGTTGACTCATATCAATATGATAAAAGTAATTTAATAATAAGGTTATTAGACTTATAACAGAAATGTACTACTTAATACCTCTCTCAAGTTTCTTTTTAATTAATTATCACAAATCTGTTATGCATGTATTTAATCATTATTGCATCATTATAACAACAGCATTGCATGCGGTGTTAACGGCTGTCTGTTTAGCGAAACTGTCATCTATAACTAATTTGCATTCATAATTGTATATTACGACAATTAGGTATTTCAAGTTTTATGTTGATATCTTTCATACTTTTCCTACTCAATAAGCAATTTTGACCAAAGAATCTAAGATAAAAAGGGGCATAACTCTAAAACCATAGTATCCAGAATTATGTCCCTTGTCTTGCTCCTGCATCTTGCAGGTATTCAAAGTTTAATGTTGATATAGTTCATAGTTTTGAAATCATTCTACTTAATAAGCAATTTTGACCAAAAATATCAAGGTAAAAAGAGTCATATTCTATTACTATATTCTTCAGAATAATACTTCTTGTCCTACAGTTTCACCTTGTCAAGATTACCAAGTACAATGTATTCCAAGTTTCATGAGGATACCTTTTTAAAACAGGGGTTCAAATAAAGTTCAGTGGAATCTGTCTCATCCGAACTTGTCCAGACCAGAAGAAGAGTTCGGATAAGAAAAGCTTCCAGGTTAGAAAAAAAGTTTACTATTAGAATAGAACATATAAAATTGAGTCCGGAAACTTTGTTCGGATTCTGGATCAGAAGCGTTCGTATTAACAAGACTCCACAGTGGTAACTTGCAAGGCAATGACTACAACGGAAAGATCGATGCCACAGCAATCATAATTTCTCACACTTTTTCTTTGAAACAGATAAAGTATTGCTACCCATTATTTTCCAACATTAGTTTTTACTTTTAACCCTTATCTTTTAAAAATTTTTGGGCAAATTCAGGCCCATTTTGGCTTAAATTTCCCCCAATATATTTATTTTAAATGATTTAACTTTTAAATTTAGTCTTAAAAGAGTCCTTTAAATTTGTCAATACCCCTAAATAAAAAAATTTTTCCAATTTTTTTTCAAAAAAGGGATTTACCTTTAAATTTCCTTTGGCCCAAAAAGCTTTTTATTTTTAGGTTATTTTTATTATATCATGAAGTGACTGAAAATAGTGAAAAACCCTGATCGGAAGTTTCCCTGATTTTGGGTTTTTCCCGGGCTGAATTTTTGTTTTGAGTGGGCCGAAATTTCAATTTATGTTAAACATAAGTTTTTCCCCCAAACCCAAAAACATACCCAAAACACTTTAAAAGGGCCTATTTTTATTTTTTTGTTTTTTATATATATTTTAAAAGATTTTTGTATATTTAACACTGACCAAATTAAAAACCTTTTAAAATCATATTTTTAAATTTTCTTGGTGGGGAATTAGGTTACCCCCATTTTTTAAAATGTTCCCTAAAGATAAATCGGAATTTTCTTTTTGACGAAATTTTCCCAGGTATTTAAAATAAAAATTTTCCCAAAGTCAGTTTTATGCCCCAGGTAATGTTTTTCCCCGGGCTTTATTTTCTTATTCTTAATTTTTTTTTGTTTTCCGGGTTTTCCCAAAAATCCCCGGGGGGTTTATTTTTTCTTTGGGCCAGTTACCGGGAAAAAATTTTTTAGTTTTCTTTTTCCCTTTTTTGGCAAGTAACATTTCCCGGGGATTTATAATCTTTTTAAAGAAGTTAAAATACTTATTAATCATGTATAACAATCTTGTTTTTTAAAGTATGACAAAGTATGATAAAGTGACACGAAAAAGAAACCGTTGTTTTTCCAAAGTTTAAAAATATTTCTTTTAAATTTGAAAGTATCTGAAAGCAAACTGATTTTGATATTCATATTCTGAGTACTGGTAAAACTATGTTTTGAATTGTTTCAATTAAACATTGATTTTTTGTTGTTTGTTGTCAGTTAACAAAAACATTATTACAGCTGAGAAAGAAAGCCTTTTTCAAAACTTGACCAAAAAATAAATATCTGGGCATTGTAAATTTCACAATATAACTTATTAGTTCTATATAAATCAAGTGAGTCTAGAGCGGGGCCAATTTTGATAAAGTCCCTTGAAACCATAATAAAAGGTTGTGTTATAGGACATACTATTAACCTCCAACAGTTTGTAAATCTGTATGGTGTTATAGTGTTGTAAACTCTCTTGAAAGCATCTTTATCAAAATGCTATTTTGCGACTCCATAAAAATGGTATTGTACGGTCGTGCATATATTTCGACGTGACGTCATTAGCGTTATACAAACACAGTGTATGTTAGCGTTATACTATAGGCGCGTCAATGAAAAATGACTTATTTTTCACTTTAAACGGCCCTTATATGTGATAAATAGAATATTAAATTTGTGTAAGTTCATTACTGAATTTATTGAACATCTTCTTTAAATAAAATATTATGCTCGCCACAGGCTCGCATAATATAATTTATTTTTCAACTCATGCAATAAATTCAGTATTGAACTTACACTCATTCAATATCCTCTATCGTTTTTTGATTTTCTCTTAAGTGTCCGAAACGGTTATCAATGGCAACATAGCTGGACCATTAGTTAAGTGGTAGAGATTTAAATTTGTGTCTGGAAGACAGACGATGGTTGCTTCTCTTACGACATATCATTTCACATTCGACATATCATTTCACATTCGATACTTTCGTCCTTTGACAAGCGACTGACACATTCTAAAATCAAAATGCAGTATTTGAATATCAAAACAAACATAGGTGTGTCTTTTTCGGAAGAAAGAAGTGCTCTCAATTAAGGTTAAATGCGGTTTTAATCAAAATAGTTTATGTTAACTTTAATAACAACACATATATATAAAGGGAGCGGTGGCATAGTAATTAAGGTGCCTACTTCTGAAACCAGAGATCAGGGGTTCGAGCCATACTCGGGTCACGACCATGTTTCTTCATATAACACCAGTACTGTCTGATTCCAGGAAGCGGACTCGAAAGTAATTAATATAATTTGCAACAACTCGTTTTGAAATCGGGCTTTAAAAAATATTTTTAAACAACAAATATAAGATCTTTATTGTAACAATGTATTTTGCAAACAAATGTAGGTTTTGTCACGAATAAACAACAGAAAGATTTGTGACATAAATTGTTTCTCTTTGTAGATTCTGACTGCATTAAAAAGCGACAATACATTTCACAAAGTCTGGTTTATAAATTTATATCATATTTTAAGAATATTGTCATGCTCACCGGTTTGGGAAAGACGTCCACCCTTTGACTAAAATACATTTTAGAACCTTTAAGAATTCTCTTGATAAAAAAATTAGTGTCGCCTTTGAGTAAACCTATGTCAAATAAACCAGCAATAGTCTGACATTCTGTGCCATAAATGCTATATTTATGTTTTTAAAAAATGTCGGGTTTAAAGAGAAATGTCGATCTATAAAGTTAAAAGCTATTTGTCACTTTGCAATCATTTCAAACACATATGGTATAGGCATGCTTGCTTAATAAAATGTAATAGTGTTTGGTTTTATGACATATTTTTGCATATGAAAAACAATCTTTTTACAGATACTAATTGTCTTTGCCACCTGTGTTGAGCATTTTTTAAACTTCAAAAATGGCAGGTAGACAAAGCAATACTGAGCTGACATTTACATTAAAACTCAGAAAAGAATATGCTTTTCAAATACATACTTTTTTGTACAGTTCTTTGTCCTTGAGAAACCGTTTGTTTTTCAATAAGTATAGTAATTATAAATCACATAAAATTGCTCAAGAAATAGCAACTTTTATTTGCGGAAATCTTATGATTAAGAAATGTTAACGACGTATAATTTTTAATGTAAGTTATAATAAACATATTTTAGTAACATATCATGTTGCCTCAACTTTATCTTAGTTCTATAATTTCTTTTTATGGTGTTCACAAACACAAACTGCTTCAGACGTTTGTAAGTGAAAGCTAGATGATGGCATACACATTTCAGTTTAAAAAAAAACAAGAATAAAGATCAACAAGGCTAAGGCAACGTTCACAGGACGCAGCCAACCGACACACCCAAGCAGGGCACCCAGAAGGCACCAAACCAAAACCGGGAGTGGATGTCAAATGACATGTCATGGAAAAGGTATTATTTAGATGAAATACTCAATTTAAAACAAGTTTACGTACATTGAAGACAGATTTTTTCTCCTTTGATTTTTCTATCCTAATTTCATTACAATTATGTGTCTAAGTAAAAACAAAAACTTAAGCAATTATAACAACAGCGTTATTAATAGACATTGCACTTGAAGAAACAATAAGTTGATTCTGTTTTCACATGTGCAATGGATATATCCATAGTCTCTTGTAGTCTTATGAAATATAAACTTCAAATAAGAATCTGGAAGAATGGCGCCCAGGGAAATATAACGGAGCATTAAGACGGAACTCATCTAGAAGATGACAATATTGATACTAATATTCAAATAGATGAGATATGCAGGTTTTTACAGATTGCTTCACCAGACATTTCTGATATTGTAATTGAAGGCTCTCATCATTTCATCATGAGAATGTTTTGCAATTGTTATTATAGTTATGTAATATATCACATAGTCTGTAAATCTATTTTATATATGTAAATTTGATGGTAATTTGAATTATGTTTTTCCTCGTATGTTGTTTTGCGATACGAAATTGAAAACGGCAATAAAAATGTTAAATGTTGTACGTGACCTCTATTCGAAAGTAAAGAGAAGAAACCCTCTAAAAATTTCTTTGGAATAGTAAGTGAAATCTAAGGCGCTCTAGCACCGGCTTAAGCGTGGTAATCAATAATTTTTGCAAAAGTATAGAAAAGAAAAAATACGATGTAATAGCATAGAAAAGAATATTAAGGTCAAACCACTTAAGAACTATACCTATAGAATGCTCTTTTAGTTTATCTTATTCTTTTATTGTCCTTATCGTTCATATTCTCTAAGGCTTTTCTAATTTTTATTACAATTCTTGAGATAGCTCGAAGTATTCATAAAAATCAAGTGCAAACATAAATAGGGCGTTAAACACTTGATGCAAACATAAAGGATGAGTGTAGTCATATGTCTGCAAAGGATGTTATTAGCATTTAATGGTTTAGTCAAACTGTAGCCGCCTGTTACATCATTTGAATTATAAGCCATGTTAAAACTTTTGTTCACCACGCTGGTACGATCTTAGTGAACACAAATAAGTATTAAAGTGAGAACATTTTTTGAGAAATAATTGGAATTCATTTCGTCTTAAAAAGAAAAATGCACTAGATTTAATGAGTATAAAATACCTTCTTTGAATCTTTGCATAAGTACTGAAAATTAATAAGAAAAACAAAAATGAAATAAAACAATAAGGTGTTGTGTGGATTACTTTTGAGGTATCGGGTATATGCTCTTGAAAATGACCAACAAGAATTAAGAATTAAAAGCTCACTTTCGAGGCAGATAACAATATGTTTTTTCATAATTGGTTTCAATGAAGATTCTCTTTAATCAACAACTTTTACGATGTTCTTTGCATTATTTTTTTCCTTCCTGACCTTTGTAAAAGAAACACAGCACTATAGTTCAAGACTGTTTTAATACAACTGCAGATCTTTTTCCTTCTACAATTATATTCCTTTTTCGTTAAATTTAGAGTTATGAAACGATAAATAAGCAATATTTCAAAAATGTTTGCATGCTCATCAGTTTTGAAAACACCCACGTATGGATGCACGCAAAGTCATGCTAGCACGTGTTTATGATAATAAAAATATGCATGTCAGTTTAAAGTATACATTTGTGAATTAAAACATCTTATTTTAAACAACTTTAGGTACAAGTTCAATGTAAAGGTAAATAAAATGTCATGTTATTAAGTAGAAATGTCTTTTTTTTAAGATTTAAGTAAGTCTTAACGGAACTTCTATTTGTGGCATTTGAATATATTTGTCAAGTTTGCCCAATAAAATGTAATTGTGTTTAACTTTGTGACATATTTATAGATAGAATAAATCTTTACAAACTAATTAATCGTCTATACCACCTGTTTTGAACAATAAAATAAGATTAAAATGGCATAACAGCCCAAAAAAGAAAATAACACCAGCTGATGCAACACCAACAACTGGTTCTTTTGGAGACATGGTAGTTTATAATATATTGAAGAGTATGCTATCGGCTAAAAACTCTTGGTGGTATTAAATCAAGATAAATTTTATATTCACTGATCGCTCATGAAAAAAACTGTCTTTATGGCAGGACAAAGTTATCGTGTAAATGTATCTTTTTATAGTTTTGTTTCCCTGTTTCCCTTGAAATGTTGTTATTAACAATAACAGCATATGGCAAATTCAATCTTCTTGATATTAAAGTTTTTGTGTTTCATAAACCTCTCTTTGGTTCGCTTTATTTGCACAGAGATTCAAACGTCTGCTTTTATCATTTTTATTTTAATCTATAAATTATATATTTAGACATGGGTTGTTAACACATTAGGATTTGACCATATTTGTTCATCAAACACCGATGTTTCCTTGAGCAAGAAACTTGACACTCATTGCTAAGTACTGGTTGGTTCCAATAACAGATTGATATTGCATCTATCTGAAAATGTTTTTCTACTTAATAGAAGTAAAAGTGAATTCTGTATATTCTTAATAAGTATTTTATTCATAAAACAAAAATGTATCTATCATTTTTGCCTCACATACATCAGTATCTCATTTAATAAAATTTAAAACACTTATTTTTCCATGTGCTTGTCGTTTTAAAAAAAACGTCCCTTTTTTAATTAATTAAACAATCTTCTGCACAATATTACAATTTAAAATTTTCATGACGGAAAAAATTAACAAAAATTTAAGGAAAATTAAAAACCACCAACCCTTTTTAAATTTTTTTTAAGGGAAGGTAAGAAAATGAAAATAAACCCCTGCTTTTTTAAAAAAAAATAAAACAAAGAGACCAAAGCTGAAAGAAGCCTTTTTTTACTGGTATGTTGAATTTATTTTTATCTTAAAAAGAATTTTCTTTAAACTGTAAATTTCTTTTAATTTAAAAATTTGAATCATTTTTAAAGAAATGTCCATCAGAAAGGAGAATTATTTTGGGGTTTTACCATGACATACCCGGGCAGATAAAAAGTTAAAAATTCCTTTGACCAAGAAACTTTGATAATCAAATTAAATATATTAAAGCGGCAAACCTCTAGATGGGTAAAAATAATGATCAGGAATTTCAAATCTAAAACCAATATATTCATAATTTATGAAACATTCACTTTGAATGGATTACGCAAAATATGAAATGTTTCAGTATTTCTGTCTTCAAAATTCTATCTATTTTAGATTAAGAACATAGAAAATATTTTCTTTGCAATTGTTGACAACTTACATGTATTTCCGGGAATAGCAAAGTCCTTCGGCAGTAACACAATAAGATTTTTTGTTTGGTTTGTTTTTCACGGCACACCAACACAATTTATATCATATGACGCTGACACAGGAAAGATGATTTTGGCTAACATCGGGTGCTACGAACTAAAAGCAACACCAGGGGTCAAAACAACTTCACCTGCTGATACATAGACTAAAGTAATTCGACAATAAGGTATAAAACTAACAATACAAACAGTTTTTCTTAAGAATAATTTTATTTTTCTTCGTTTATTTTATTCCAAATTAAAAAGGGTGCCTACAAAATAAGTATAGACATCAAACTTATTATACGTAAAATTTAAAAGTTTTAAATTATAAAAAAAGGGTTACTTTTTAAAGGGTGGGGGAAAAACCCAAGTTAACGTTTTACAATCTAAAACAACTTTTTATTAAAACATTTATCCTAAATTTATATTGAACTTTAACAATCTTCGCGTCTTTTCAAAGTTTTAGTATAATGGTTAAAAAAAATTTAGAAAAATTTTTTTTTATGCTAAAAAATGAAAAAATTTATTTTTGTAATCCCTCATCAAATTTTTAATAAACTGACTTTTTATTATTTTTTTTTAAAAATCCCCTTCGAATTAAAATCAATTAAAAATCTTTAAAGAAAAATATAATAAAACATCTTACATTTTTTAAAAACCCTGGTTTTCAAAATCAAAATTTTTCTTAATATTCCCAAGAATTATTTTGGCCTTATTTATCAAGATTCTCAATTAAATTATTACAGTATCTTAACAAAAAATTTCGTTATTTCACTAAAACATTTTCATGACGCCCTTAACTTTTCTAAAAAGTAATGAATAAACTAGAAAAAAGATATTAAACCATCATAATAAATTTAAAAAAAAAAAAAGGAATCAGATATTGATCCATTTAAAGGGACTTAAGCCCCAAATCTTTTTTTTTTTTTTTAAATGTAATTTTTTAATAATGTTTTTAAAAATTATTTTGAGCATAAAATATTTAAAAAACTTAAAAAGTTCGGGAATGTGCATTATATGTCTTAGGGAGAAAAAGTAAACAAATATTTTTTGACTTCCATACAAAATATTCATTCAATATGATTCTACCATTTGCCAATAGAACAAAGTAAGTAAAAGATAGTTCATCTATGTGGCAAATGAGTATTTTCTTTTTTGGAAACTTTAACACGATACCAAACTATAAAACGTTTTTAGAGTAAACAAAATGGTAGCATTTGTGAGATATAATATTTCATATTCCTTACATTTTTATTTATTTATTCTCCATGTTTCTAAACTCACATTTTTTTAAGTAGGCGGGTCATTAATTAAAATAGGTTTAGTATAACAGATTAAAGGCTGTTTTTTGCCGGTGCAGTGAGGGGTGAGATATGATGCACGTTTCATAATTTCTGATGTGTCATTGTTTTAAGTACTTCTCCTTTTGTAACATGTGCACATACAGAAAAAAGAATGCCTTAAGAAAGTCCACGCCCCCTAGCACCGGCTAAAGATGCTAAAGGTTGCATTTAAACATGCATGTGCCCATTAAACGGATAATGGTTGATGATAGAGACAAGCGACAAATACTAGCGATTTGTATCTCGGAAACTAACACAGAATATGTCGTTCATTGGAAACCCTTATTGTTACTTTCACCTCGTATACAGTATTGCTTTGTTATACAGTGATACCTCTAAGTGATAGCTCTAAGATTGATATATGTTCCATGTTATACGTACGTTACGCATTTAATATCGCCATCCTTTCTGTTTTGGCGCCATATGACCTTCATTATGTTGGCGCGACTTAACCCCCCCCCCCCCCCAAAAAAAAATACAGAATTTCTCTTTTTAACATGTGTAACATGTTTGTAAGATACGTGCACATATTTTTTTCTCGCACAATTTATCATACAAAATAATCTTTCATTTTATTAAATTATTTCTTCTTTTTTTAACAGTTCTGATCTCCGATGGGTGTGTGTATGTACGTTTAATATCTTTTTCTAAGATTATCTAGGAGTGCTAATTAAAGTCAAGTGCAGGTATAAAGCACTTAACAACTTTGTTTGAATTTGTTAAACATTGCATGATAGTTATTTAAAATATTAAATCTATCTGTTTTATATAGAGCAGTTACGTACATTTTAAAGAAGCCCGCAAATTTGCATAAAATGCATAGGGAAAAACGAAATTAAATGAGAAACAAAAAAATGCACTAAAACCTTTGAAACAATATGTCGCCTTTGAATTTGAAAAAAGTACGTATAAAAAACAGTTATTAATATAAGCCCCATAGTGTTTTGCGTTTTGCAGTTTCTACTAGATAGCTATTTCCCCCGGGTGAGGGCTGTTAAGTACTTTACTCCCTAATGGTGTCTGCGCAAAAAAAAAAACTTCAAATAAGATTTTAAAATTTTAAACATTATTTAGATTAATTTTAATGATTGATTCAACAGTTTCTTAAAGAATTTAATCTCGCCGTTACCCTGATAGTTTGCATGTTAGCTCTGTAACTAAATGCAATTCTTGTTTTTATCATCGGTGATTTTAATACATTTCTAATATCTACAAAGATAACTAACATTTACAACAGTATATCATTCTTCCAAGATAATCAGTTAATTTTAAGTTGAAGCACATCAAACGGATCATATCTATGAAATTGCAATCTTTATTGCGACAGATGTATTTATGAATATTTTTTCATATCATTAAGAGATGTGTTGCATACTTCTTATGGAAACAGGTACAAATGCTGACCCGGATAAACGTGATGCGTATCCCGTTTCGCATAGTAAAGATTGAGCGAAGCTGGGTAACAGCTTGAATATCCGGGTCAGCATAAATTTTGAATACATGTAGAAGTCGGCAAATTTAAAAAGTTAGTGCATAGTGCAAAAAACTACTGAAAATGCCTTCCTGCAGACGTTTTGATTTAAATTTGGACCAGTAAGCGATAGTATTATAGCTGCATTTTCTGTTTCAACTGTTTGCATGCACCGACATTAGTTTTATTTTTTTTAATTGATTTATGTTCATAATCGTCTTCTTTCGGCTCGGTCAAGCGATGTCCGACCTAGACAAAATGTACATTTTCTCTTTAAGATTCATCTTTTGTCGTACCAACTGGTCTAATATTGTACAGTTTTCGAAAAAGAAATCATTTTTGCGTAGATGGTGAAAATTGTTGACAATTAACATAGATCTTGGAGGTAAAATAAGGCCTGGTGGTAGTTGTGTTGGCGAACCTTTCTACCTTTACTATATTCATAGTATATATGGATGATTTTTTAAAAACAACTTCATTTGTTGTTTATTGAAAAATAAGATATTTTAAGACACTTTAAACGAAAAAATATTTTATTAGTGAAAAAAAGTATTTATACAAAATAATTGGGCGTGGTCATATACATGCATGCTATCCAAACCACGCACCGACTGCCTGTGAGTACAATATAATAATGTATCACGCTTACTGTTTATATCATAGATCATATAGCAAGTAATTCATCTGTATAACAAATGATATAAATGGTAATGAAAAGAATTATTTTTAATACAACGGTGTATAAATGGACGAAAAACATGTCAAAAGCCTTTATCACAAAAATGTTTTCTTTAACAATTGCTTCCTTTGACCAGTTTATGAATTAATAATTCATACATTTGTAGCAGCCGTGTAAATTATGTGTTATATGACCCAGTATAAACGGATATTAGATTATATAACCCGAGTCGAACGGCAAACTACAATTGATTATACACGGCCATGTTACTTTTCAGAAATCTTTATAACCAATTTATAATATAGGGTGTTGTTATGCTCATTAGCTAAAAACAAGAAAAAAGTCCAGCATACATATCAGTTAAAGGAAACCAATAATTGATATCAGTTAAGAAAAAAAGTCCAGTTTTGACATCAGCTAAGAAAGAAGTCCAGCTTTGATATCAGCTAAGAAAAACATCCAGCTTACACATAAGCTTAGGAAAAAGTCCAGCTTGGATATCAGCAAAGAAAAGAAGTCCACCAAAGCAATCATCTAAGGAAAAAGTTCACCTAAGATATCAGCTAAAATACTTTACCTTAGTTACCAGGTAAGAAAAAGTCAAACTAAGATTTCAGCTAACACAAATGTCCAGCTTAGATATCAGGTAAGAAAAAGTCCAGCTTTTGGTCTCAGCTACGAAAAAAAATTCTACCTTACATATCAACTTAGATAAAAGTCAAGCTTGAATATCACCTGAGATAAAAGTCCAGCTTTGCTCCTAGCTAGGAAAAAAGTACAGCTTAAAAGTTTAACTTATATATCATATATATCAGCTAATAAAAGAACCGGCTTTTGTTATAACACACATATATGTTTCAGTAAGATAATAACTGATAGCGATGGTACCTATAGATTGCAAAACCGTGAATCTTTTGCAAAAAAAAAAAAAAAGACAAGTTTTTTTAAAATATCGTTTGTCCCAAAAAGTCGATTTTTAACGTTTTTTAACAATTTTTAAACAGAAATATGTTCTTAATGACTTTAGTGATTAAAATAAGAATTTTGGTTAAAAAAGTAAGGGGCTTTGGATTCACAATTTATTATAAAAAGCATCAAATGACACTTTGTCCATTTTCCCCCTGCTTGGATAATTTAATGAAAGGGTTTAAAAAAAAGAGAAAAAAATCAGCAAAAATCAGACTTTTTTGCGTGTATTTAAATTTGGGTGTCATTTTCAACATATAAAAAAATAAAAATTAATAGGGAATGATGCTGCAAATGATGACAAATATTGTCTGAGAACAAATATTCCGATTTGAATTTTTAATCCAATAAGTTAATTGTTGTGGATAGTATATTACTAAAACCGCTGCTGGGGGGCGTAGAAAATTTGCACCTGCAACTATCCCAGTGAAAAAATACATTAAAGACACAAAATTTGTTACCTAAATAACTGTGTCTGTTTTGCGAAAGATACAATCTTCTGTGATCGAATACGGACAAGCCATATATTCATTCTTTATCGTAATATTGTAACAATCAGATCAATGTTAAATTGACAGTATGCCCATCCAAGTGTAAATGGTGAATGTACTGGAAGTGGGCATACTAACTTTAAACGTTGTCGTAATTGTTTTCAAGACATTATTTTGTTGCACGTTAACAAACAATATCTCATGTGACCCACGGTAATTTAAATAAACAATCTTCGTAAGTTATCAGAAAAGTTCGTTAATAAAAGGAGTAGGACAGTCTTTATATATTTTAGGCAGTTTTTGTATTTTATTCTTATCAATGACATTTGAAAAAAAGAGCATAACGTCACTTTCAGAATGGGTAGAAATGTTTTTTATTCATTGTAAATATTCAAAGTGATGACCCGTTGACGGGACCCAAGAGAACAAACACTAGAAGGTTTTAAAAATCACAGAAATCTTATGTTTAAACAGAGCAGACGATAACCGCACTGAGATGACATTTTTTGGTTTACGACTTAATAATTAATCAACTTTTTTTTGCATCGAAAACCATTTATTTTATACTGCGTAGTTTAAACACCCTTAAGTATGCATAAATGTTAAGACCCGTATTTCTTTCTTCTCTCTTTATTTTTTTTTAATTTTGTTTCTTTTTGTCGCTAATGTTGATTTTGAACACCTACTGTTAAATACTTGTCTTGTAATTCAGCTAACTTTAATTTGACGGATAGATGCTCCATTGCACTATTGTTTGCATATTGTGCAAGCAATGAATGGTGCAGTGGGACGTTGTTAACATTGATAGCAATTACATGACATATAACATAACTTAACAGTGACGAGTAATCATTTTGATATCATTGCGCAGTCTTTCTGAATTCCTTTGGAACTATTTTATTAATGAGTTCGTACTTAGACGGTGTATACACTTTCATATCAATCACTTGCACTTCTTGCTGTGATGAGATTTAATTTATACGATTATATAAAAAAATCAAAGACGTTTTACATATCATAAATGACTTATTGAACCAAGTAATTAATTATCTTCTGCATCGGAGAAAATTAGCCCTTCTTCATCAATTCAACATTTGCTTAAGAGAGGACCTAATACTTATTTTATAAATATGAACGATAAAGCATATACTTTTAGTGCAAAACATAAAGTGTTCTTTATACTCTTAAGGATTACAAACCTAAATAGAAAATCTTCATTTAGAATCATTTGGTTTGGTTCTATCTTTTTCAGATAACTATAATTTTATTATCATTATGAAGTCCATTGGTTAAGCTTCGGAAGAAGAAAGTCTTGTATTCGAACCCTAGTCCAGGGAACATAAATTCTTTTGCGTGTCTTTTTTTACGGATGTTGAATTTTTTATTCAAGAAGTTAGCAAAGATATGCAAAGAAAACAAGAAGTATCTTTAAAAAGTTACTCGGCCGAACTAACACTGGTTTATTTCCATATCGTATCTTAGAAAACATAGAAAAAGAATCATAAGAATTATGATGTTTAGCCTAGTATTGAATTTTACTTTTAAATTTTTGAAATATGAAAATCATATGCATATGTTGGCAAATACAAAGTATTTTGATAGAAACAAAATCTTTAGTCTGAAAATAATCCTTTAAAAGTAAGGAAGTAAAAAAAAAGAGCTACAAACAAAACAGTTTATTTCGAACTCATTTTTTAGTCTCAGTTTATTTTTTACCGTCATGCAATTCTTTTATTTCTATTATTGTGAATGACGTTTTAGCTCAAAGAAAAACATTTAAGTTATTGAAGTGTGTTTCCTATCTAAAATTTAATTGAAAGGGAACAAAGGACAACGTTTTATTGATACGAAATACCCGAATCAACATATTTGCAACACCTTTGGAAATAACGAAAGAAACCTAAAATCCGAAAAAAGAATCGAAGGAAAGCTTTCTTATCTAAAATACTTTGACAAACATTTATTTTAAACATACAATTCAATCAATAGTGGTTAAATTGATACTTCATAAATATGTCAAATACATGAAAATTATCAACTTTGTATATAACTGATAATACCAGCTAAGCTCGTTTTCTTGTATGTGCTTTTCGCTATTTTCATGCGCATGAGTAAACGGAAAAGAGGACGTACTTGGTTGTTTCGTTTATGTTTGACAAAATTTATAACTCGACAGCGTAAAATAATCTGCAGGATGCATGGCAATATAGAACTTATAATGTGTAGGAGAAGGCATTGTTAAACAGAACTTATGTATCTGAAATTTAACTTGATAGTAAAAGAACTTATGAAAGTAGATAGTTCGTTTCCAGAATTCATTAGATCAATTCAAAATTAGACGCGTAGTACCATGTCAGAAAAAATCCTTTATGTCATTTTACTAATTTGAGAATGGCCAATCTGATTTCGAGATTTCAGATTGTTATTTTAAAATGACCAATGAATTTTTTACAAAAATTCAGTTCTTCCCTGCAAATTTAACAGGAGGTTAGCCTGAAAACAGACAGGCCTTCGGCCAGAAAAATATGGTTCTGTTTAAAGAAATGCAGTATATGTGCATAAATGATATATTAAAAAGTGTTCGTTAGAAAAGCTGGTCAAGCAAAATTTCACATATATCAAAATTCAACAGTCAAAGCAATTACACTAGATGATCAGGGTGTTTTATATATTTACAACTTGTTTATATATCTCCGAAGATATTTCTGATTGAATTTCAGACAACCCCCACCCAACTTGAAATTGTTGTTTGATATATCGAATACGTGACACCCATGTAATGCCATGAAAATGTTTCAATGTTGAGGTAACACCAAAAAGCAATATTTGTAAAGATATTACCGAATTCATATTCCATGTAAATAAAGGGAGGTAATAAAAAGTTTATTTTCTATAAAGTCTAAGCCAAATTTTTCAATAAGAAATGCCGTTAAAAGCAATAGTATGTTGACATCATTTCTCTCATATACTTTAATGATTACATATAATGCGTTTAAACATTTGTAGTACATATTTTACATATTCTTGGATGTTTGGAAATTGTTTTAGAAGCATAATTACATACATATATAAAATTCCACGTCAGTGTTGTTACCACTTTATGCCAGCCTGCATAGGTCAATCGGTTAGAGCACGAAACTTGTAATCTCGACATTGTGGGTTCGATCCCCGGCTGGCCATCTAAAATCACTAATCAGTTTTTTCGGATGAGACTTCTAATCGAGGTCCCATGTATGAGTGCTTAAACACTTGGCACGTTAAAGGACCAGGGGAAGCTTCTGGAATTGAGGCATCTTTCTGTATCTGTATCTTGTACTATCCTCCAAAATATAAAATGACTAATACTCCTCTGGAGGACTCGCCCATATGGGCAACCGGTGGCGAGTATAAATAAACCCAAATACACACATTGTTACCACTTTATTTACAGCATATGAACGGTTAATAAAACCTATTGAGGACTGTTTATACCAAATAATGACACAGATATATTATTATTTAAATAAAGGCATTCTAATAGGACGAAATAGGAAGACAAAGACTTAATTCCTCCCATATGTTTGTATGCTGTACCTAGTTTTAGTCGATTTATTCTAAACATACAACTATGACCTGTTATTTCAAATTTGACAGTAATATCTTTTTCACATGATTAATGTTGTTTATTTCAAGCATGCACGATAATATCTATAATATAATTTATTTCATACATACCACTATGGGTGTTTATCGTAAATTGACAGTAATAATTTAAATTTGATTTATTTCTTTATATACGATTACAAATGCAGATGTTAACTTTAAATTACTGTAATCATATAGCTTTATTATTTGGTAATAGACTGATGCCTATCTCTATATTATATGCATACAATTTCAAAAATAGTTTAAGCATTTTCTTATTATAAAAGCAATTGGTGCAGTTAAAATTAAGGCAAGCTATTTCTGTTTAGGTCGACGGTAATTTGTATTTAAACATTAATTCACTAATTTGCAATAAAACAATAATCATTTTTTGTTCCACTTGCAATGTGAACATATGGAAAAGGAAACACTAGACAACGACTTTGGTATCTATATAGGTTTAAAAATTATACAAAAATGATTATTAAGGCACAGTATTCCTTTTGGCATTCTGTTAAGATTGAATAAGCGTATTACCAAACTTTTAAATCGTTACTCCCTTTGATCAATTAAAAAGAGCTTGAATTTATATTGAATAGAAAAAACTTTAATAACTATGACATCTGACATTGACATAAATTCAACACGAACATTTCTTAAATTAAAATATGATTTAAAACACGTGTTGTTTTTTTCCTCTTTTTTTTCGATTGCGATTGTTTATTGTATACAAGTATACAATGTACTTTTTCAGTACCTCCCAAGTCGCATGCTGTTTGGTCGATTTAACATAAATAGAAAGCCTTTTTCAAACTTGTAACGCTTTACCAATTAACTCACCTTGTCATTAGCAAGTAAATGGTTTGTTTGATTATTTGTTCTGATTAATTTATCAAATTGCTATAGACATGAAAATAGACATTTATAATTCATTTTGGTCATTTGTTTACAAAATTTGAGTACTTAGATGTTATTATTCAGTTTAAGCGCTTGAGTTTAAACTCTTTATTTTTACACTATACGTCACAGTATTTTTGCAATGACCTGTATATTTGGCTCCTCCTCCTAACAAGTCATTCAATCTGGTTCGCGCATGCTTAGTAGACTGGGTATATATAAACCGAGCACGCTTCTGCAAATTCCTTTTCGATCCAGTCTCCGAGCTCCAGAAGCTGCCGTGAACTAACACGGAAAAATATTGGAGAAAAATTATGTAGCGGTTCTGAACAAACATGGCAAAAAGACTTCATTTTTGTGTTTTTTTAAAGTAGCCGAAGGTAGAGTTGTTTTTTCTTTAATATTGTGTTAAATTTATCCAATAGATTCTAAACCAATTTTTCAAATTTTATTACGACCACGAGATTAGATAATCTAGATCTATTACCGATACTGTAGGCTTAAGGGCAGAGAAAGGTCTGAGAAAAAGTGATCATACTTAAGACATTGTTGATACTATTTTGCAATACTGCAGTAGGTTTTTTACGGCCTAATAAAAACAAAAATTATTGATCATGTCATCACTAGAACTTTATCACGTAAAAATACCTTAGTGACTAGTGGAGTAATAGGCCTACAGTGTAAATAAATGCCCTGACAGTATGTTTTTTGTGTTAATGTTTATAAAGTATTGATAAAGAAACTTTATCTACCCCATAAATTATGTTGAATGATTTGTCCAGGTAGATCTATCTTTAATATATTAAACTTTTCACGTAGGGATGCTTCATAAATGGTTTAGTAATGTCATTCGTAGACATTATAAGTCGTGAAAGTAATACGTTAACCTTGTATTGTTGTAAACTCAGCATTTTTAATTCTGATTTTATTCTACTTTCTTTTTACAAATTGCTGGGGCCATGTCAAACGAAAATCTAACCTGTCACAATTCTCTGGCTGTCAAGGTTTTTTTTGAAGAGACTGGTCAAACATTATGATTTCTAGACTAATGGCACCGGAACAGAAAACACAGAAGGTCGGTAAGAAACCAGCAGAAGTTTGTGAATGCCTAAATCAAGCTAATTGTTGATACAGATGTAACCGATAGACAGGTGACGTCACTGTTTTTTAAATACAAATTATAGTTAAAATTTAATCTTATGCTGTTTGTGACAAAAATGACGAGTTATCAAAAAATACACATATATATTCCATATTAACAGAAGAGTTCTTCAAAAATGCAGAATATTAACACAAAATGGTCGATTTTAACATAAATATTCTTAAAAGCAACTGTCACAACTGTTAAGAAAATGTTTTTAAACTTGGGCCGGATACCTTGGAGTGATGGAATTTTTTTGTAATTTTGCACATTAGTAATTATCTATTACTGCTATCAAATAATACGATAATTTAAAAAAAAAAAAAAAATATTTCCAGTACTGTCATGTCAAAAATCTCTTCAGTCGAGTACTTTTAAGTTATAAGACACCAAGGACCTTTAATTCATAAAATGACAATAATAATAAAATATTGGGGGAGACAGGAAAAAGAAAAGTCAATTAATGATTTAAAAAATGGAACATGTGACTATTGATACAATTACATCTAGTCATCACAATATTATTTCTTTAACTTTTTGAGCATTTCCCCTGTCTTCCAGAGATGTAAAATTATGTCTATATTACAATACATTCGAGTTAACATGAACTAGATCTACGCTCTTGGTTTTGCTCTTAAATAAAGTTTAAATCTTAGGGAATATGCCTATTTGGATATTAAATCTGCATTCATCCTTTGCGGAAACATTAATTGTAAAAAACATTTGCCATTTTAAAGGGTCGGGTTGCACAATTTTCATTTTATAGATATCGTTCAAATCGCAGTAGTTTAAACCTATGACTTTCTGTCATTAGGTTAGGATTTTGGTTTTCTTACATTATAACATGTGACGTTTAGTTAAGTATTTACATATTAAGTGACTGAAATCGACGCCAAAAACTAAGCATCCGAATTCCTCAGCATAATTGCACAAATTCATGGTCATTGGAGTGTGAGCATCAGTTTTGAGTCTTTTATTTACTAAATGCAAAAAAAAAGTAATAAATAATTATTATAATATTAATAATAATAAGAATGACAATAATGATGCAATGGTATGGATGCTATTGCTCAACGGTTTCGTCGTATCAATTTTAATGAGTTAAGGTTAAATAAGTTTTTGAATTTTTATATTAAAGGCGATTGGTAATTAACAACGGCATGGCTTTATGGGGAGAAAATAGCATTTCTTGAGAAATTTTCTTTTATGAATCGTACCAAGTGGAATTGTTGCATGTATACATCTGTTAGGAAACTATGTGAAAAATAAAAAAATATATAATTAATACTGCTGAGAAATATGAAATTGTCAATAGACAAAATATAATGGATCCATGAAGAATAAATGAACGTGTGATGAAATTTTGCTTTCATCTAATATTGTTTATCTTAGAACTAAACACTAAAATAAAAAATAAAAAAAGAATTAAAAAATAAAAATAAAAAAATAAAAATAATAATAATAATGTTCAATACAGAATACTATTGCTGATTCAATGGCACGTTTTCAATGATCAAGGTTATTCGGGAATAGCCATTATGGCTATTCCGGATTAACCACAACAGGCATCTAGGCTTCCTCCAATATCATTAAAGATCCTGTTTCATATTATTTTTCATGTTTTATTTTCATAAATATGATGCTCAAAATTAAAATCTGTCAATATTGTAAGTTCCAATAAGTATTATTTATAACGATATTACCTAATTTAAAATTTCATGTAAATAAAGGGAGGTAATTAGAAATGTATTTCCTATAATAAAGTCAATTTTTTCCAATAAGAAATGAATGCATATAATTTATTGATTAATATAATATGCACAAATGTTTGCAGTACACCTTTTACATATTCGATGTTTGAAAATTGTTTTATTTGCATAATTATATAGCTATATATAATACTATATATAATTTTTGCAAGTGTGGTATACACTCAGTAACAATATCAATTAACAAAACATACGGATTCTTTAAGCATTTCTTCAGATA